>NW_026525406.1:0-95303 GCF_943734705.1 Anopheles coustani | reverse complement strand
TTAGGTGATTCGAAGCACTTTCTACGTAATTCCAACCACACCAGAACAACTTATTAGGTGATTCGAAGCACTTTCTACGTAATTCCAACCGCACCAGAACAACTTTGTAGGTGATTCGAAGCACTTTCTACGTAATTCCAACCGCACCAGAACAACTTATTAGGTGATTCGAAGCACTTTCTACGTAATTCCAACCGCACCAGAACAACTTATTAGGTGATTCGAAGCACTTTCTACGTAATTCCAACCACACCAGAACAACTTATTAGGTGATTCGAAGCACTTTCTACGTAATTCCAACCACACCAGAACAACTTATTAGGTGATTCGAAGCACTTTCTACGTAATTCCAACCGCACCAGAACAACTTATTAGGTGATTCGAAGCACTTTCTACGTAATTCCAACCGCACCAGAACAACTTATTAGGTGATTCGAAGCACTTTCTACGTAATTCCAACCACACCAGAACAACTTATTAGGTGATTCGAAGCACTTTCTACGTAATTCCAACCGCACCAGAACAACTTTGTAGGTGATTCGAAGCACTTTCTACGTAATTCCAACCACACCAGAACAACTTATTAGGTGATTCGAAGCACTTTCTACGTAATTCCAACCGCACCAGAACAACTTATTAGGTGATTCGAAGCACTTTCTACGTAATTCCAACCGCACCAGAACAACTTTGTAGGTGATTCGAAGCACTTTCTACGTAATTCCAACCGCACCAGAACAACTTTGTAGGTGATTCGAAGCACTTTCTACGTAATTCCAACCGCACCAGAACAACTTATTAGGTGATTCGAAGCACTTTCTACGTAATTCCAACCACACCAGAACAACTTATTAGGTGATTCGAAGCACTTTCTACGTAATTCCAACCACACCAGAACAACTTATTAGGTGATTCGAAGCACTTTCTACGTAATTCCAACCGCACCAGAACAACTTATTAGGTGATTCGAAGCACTTTCTACGTAATTCCAACCACACCAGAACAACTTATTAGGTGATTCGAAGCACTTTCTACGTAATTCCAACCGCACCAGAACAACTTTGTAGGTGATTCGAAGCACTTTCTACGTAATTCCAACCACACCAGAACAACTTATTAGGTGATTCGAAGCACTTTCTACGTAATTCCAACCGCACCAGAACAACTTTGTAGGTGATTCGAAGCACTTTCTACGTAATTCCAACCGCACCAGAACAACTTTGTAGGTGATTCGAAGCACTTTCTACGTAATTCCAACCGCACCAGAACAACTTATTAGGTGATTCGAAGCACTTTCTACGTAATTCCAACCACACCAGAACAACTTATTAGGTGATTCGAAGCACTTTCTACGTAATTCCAACCACACCAGAACAACTTATTAGGTGATTCGAAGCACTTTCTACGTAATTCCAACCGCACCAGAACAACTTTGTAGGTGATTCGAAGCACTTTCTACGTAATTCCAACCACACCAGAACAACTTATTAGGTGATTCGAAGCACTTTCTACGTAATTCCAACCGCACCAAAACAACTTATTAGGTGATTCGAAGCACTTTCTACGTAATTACAACCACACCAAAACAACTTATTAGGTGATTCGAAGCACTTTCTACGTAATTCCAACCGCACCAAAACAACTTATTAGGTGATTCGAAGCACTTTCTCCGTTATTCCAACCACACCAAAACAACTTATTAGGTGATTCGAAGCACTTTCTACGTAATTCCAACCACACCAAAACAACTTCCTAGGTGATTCGAAGCACTTTCTACGTAATTCCAACCACACCAAAACAACATATTAGGTGATTCGAAGCACTTTCTACGTAATTCCAACCACACCAAAACAACTTATTAGGTGATTCGAAGCACTTTCTACGTAATTCCAACCGCACCAGAACAACTTTGTAGGTGATTCGAAGCACTTTCTACGTAATTCCAACCACACCAGAACAACTTATTAGGTGATTCGAAGCACTTTCTACGTAATTCCAACCGCACCAGAACAACTTATTAGGTGATTCGAAGCACTTTCTACGTAATTCCAACCGCACCAGAACAACTTTGTAGGTGATTCGAAGCACTTTCTACGTAATTCCAACCGCACCAGAACAACTTTGTAGGTGATTCGAAGCACTTTCTACGTAATTCCAACCGCACCAGAACAACTTTGTAGGTGATTCGAAGCACTTTCTACGTAATTCCAACCGCACCAGAACAACTTTGTAGGTGATTCGAAGCACTTTCTACGTAATTCCAACCACACCAGAACAACTTATTAGGTGATTCGAAGCACTTTCTACGTAATTCCAACCACACCAGAACAACTTATTAGGTGATTCGAAGCACTTTCTACGTAATTCCAACCGCACCAGAACAACTTTGTAGGTGATTCGAAGCACTTTCTACGTAATTCCAACCACACCAGAACAACTTATTAGGTGATTCGAAGCACTTTCTACGTAATTCCAACCGCACCAAAACAACTTATTAGGTGATTCGAAGCACTTTCTACGTAATTACAACCACACCAAAACAACTTATTAGGTGATTCGAAGCACTTTCTACGTAATTCCAACCGCACCAAAACAACTTATTAGGTGATTCGAAGCACTTTCTCCGTTATTCCAACCACACCAAAACAACTTATTAGGTGATTCGAAGCACTTTCTACGTAATTCCAACCACACCAAAACAACTTCCTAGGTGATTCGAAGCACTTTCTACGTAATTCCAACCACACCAAAACAACATATTAGGTGATTCGAAGCACTTTCTACGTAATTCCAACCACACCAAAACAACTTATTAGGTGATTCGAAGCACTTTCTACGTAATTCCAACCACACCAAAACAACTTATTAGGTGATTCGAAGCACTTTCTACGTAATTCCAACCGCACCAAAACAACTTATTAGGTGATTCGAAGCACTTTCTACGTAATTCCAATCACACCAAAACAACTTATTAGGTGATTCGAAGCACTTTCTACGTAATTCCAACCACACCAAAACAACTTATTAGGTGATTCGAAGCACTTTCTACGTAATTCCAACCACACCAAAACAACTTATTAGGTGATTCGAAGCACTTTCTACGTAATTCCAACCGCACCAAAACAACTTATTAGGTGATTCGAAGCACTTTCTACGTAATTCCAACCACACCAAAACAACTTATTAGGTGATTCGAAGCACTTTCTACGTAATTCCACCCGCACCAAAACAACTTATTAGGTGATTCGAAGCACTTTCTACGTAATTCCAACCACACCAAAACAACTTATTAGGTGATTCGAAGCACTTTCTACGTAATTCCAACCGCACCAAAACAACTTATTAGGTGATTCGAAGCACTTTCTACGTAATTCCAACCACACCAAAACAACTTATTAGGTGATTCGAAGCACTTTCTACGTAATTCCAACCACACCAAAACAACTTATTAGGTGATTCGAAGCACTTTCTACGTAATTCCAACCGCACCAAAACAACTTATTAGGTGATTCGAAGCACTTTCTACGTAATTCCAATCACACCAAAACAACTTATTAGGTGATTCGAAGCACTTTCTACGTAATTCCAACCACACCAAAACAACTTATTAGGTGATTCGAAGCACTTTCTACGTAATTCCAACCACACCAAAACAACTTATTAGGTGATTCGAAGCACTTTCTACGTAATTCCAACCGCACCAAAACAACTTCCTAGGTGATTCGAAGCACTTTCTACGTAATTCCAACCGCACCAAAACAACTTATTAGGTGATTCGAAGCACTTTCTACGTAATTCCAACCACACCAAAACAACTTATTAGGTGATTCGAAGCACTTTCTACGTAATTCCACCCGCACCAAAACAACTTATTAGGTGATTCGAAGCACTTTCTACGTAATTCCAACCACACCAAAACAACTTATTAGGTGATTCGAAGCACTTTCTACGTAATTCCAATCACACCAAAACAACTTATTAGGTGATTCGAAGCACTTTCTACGTAATTCCTACCACATTCAAATACATTCTACGGTGCTTCGAAGCACTTTCTACGTACTTCCTACCACATTCAAATACATTCTACGGTCCTTCGAAGCACATTTTACGCACTTCCTACCACATCCAACTACATTCTAA
This sequence comes from Anopheles coustani, assembly GCF_943734705.1. Taxonomy (NCBI): domain Eukaryota; kingdom Metazoa; phylum Arthropoda; class Insecta; order Diptera; family Culicidae; genus Anopheles; species Anopheles coustani. The sequence continues at coordinate 91,166 of NW_026525406.1, read as the reverse complement.
GGTGCTTCGAAGCACTTTCTACGTACTTCCTACCACATCCAAATACATCTTAAGGTGCTTCGAAGCACTTTCTACGTACTTCCTACCACATTCAAATACATTCTACGGTGCTTCGAAGCACTTTCTACGTACTTCCTACCACATCCAAATACATTCTAAGGTGCTTCGAAGCACTTTCTACGTACTTCCTACCACATTCAAATACATTCTACGGTGCTTCGAAGCACTTTCTACGTACTTCCTACCACATCCAAATACATTCTAAGGTGCTTCGAAGCACTTTCTACGTACTTCCTACCACATCCAAATACCTTCGAAGGTGCTTCGAAGCACTTTCTACGTACTTCCTACCACATCCAAATACATTCTAAGGTGCTTCGAAGCACTTTCTACGTAATTCCAACCACACCAAAACAACTTATTAGGTGATTCGAAGCACTATCTACGTAATTCCAACCACACCAAAACAACTTATTAGGTGATTCGAAGCACTTTCTACGTAATTCCAACCACACCAAAACAACTTATTAGGTGATTCGAAGCACTTTCTACGTAATTCCAATCACACCAAAACAACTTATTAGGTGATTCGAAGCACTTTCTACGTAATTCCAATCACACCAAAACAACTTATTAGGTGATTCGAAGCACTTTCTACGTAATTCCAACCACACCAAAACAACTTCCTAGGTGATTCGAAGCACTTTCTACGTAATTCCAACCACACCAAAACAACTTCCTAGGTGATTCGAAGCACTTTCTACGTAATTCCAATCACACCAAAACAACTTATTAGGTGATTCGAAGCACTTTCTACGTAATTCCAACCACACCAAAACAACTTATTAGGTGATTCGAAGCACTTTCTACGTAATTCCAATCACACCAAAACAACTTATTAGGTGATTCGAAGCACTTTCTACGTAATTCCAACCACACCAAAAAAACTTCCTAGGTGATTCGAAGCACTTTCTACGTAATTCCAACCACACCAAAACAACTTATTAGGTGATTCGAAGCACTTTCTACGTAATTCCAACCGCACCAAAACAACTTATTAGGTGATTCGAAGCACTTTCTACGTAATTCCAACCGCACCAAAACAACTTATTAGGTGATTCGAAGCACTTTCTACGTAATTACAACCACACCAAAACAACTTATTAGGTGATTCGAAGCACTTTCTACGTAATTCCAACCACACCAAAGCAACTTATTAGGTGATTCGAAGCACTTTCTACGTAATTCCAACCACACCAAAACAACTTATTAGGTGATTCGAAGCACTTTCTACGTAATTCCAACCACACCAAAGCAACTTATTAGGTGATTCGAAGCACTTTCTACGTAATTCCAACCACACCAAAACAACTTATTAGGTGATTCGAAGCACTTTCTACGTAATTCCAACCACACCAAAACAACTTATAAGGTGATTCGAAGCACTTTTCACGTAATTCCAACCACACCAAAACAACTTATTAGGTGATTCGAAGCACTTTCTACGTAATTCCAACCACACCAAAACAACTTATTAGGTGATTCGAAGCACTTTCTACGTAATTCCAACCACACCAAAACAACTTATTAGGTGATTCGAAGCACTTTCTACGTAATTCCAACCACACCAAAACAACTTATTAGGTGATTCGAAGCACTTTCTACGTAATTCCAACCGCACCAAAACAACTTATTAGGTGATTCGAAGCACTTTCTACGTAATTCCAATCACACCAAAACAACTTATTAGGTGATTCGAAGCACTTTCTACGTAATTCCAACCACACCAAAACAACTTATTAGGTGATTCGAAGCACTTTCTACGTAATTCCAACCACATCAATACAACTTATTAGGTGATTCGAAGCACTTTCTACGTAATTCCAACCGCACCAAAACAACTTATTAGGTGATTCGAAGCACTTTCTACGTAATTCCAACCACACCAAAACAACTTATTAGGTGATTCGAAGCACTTTCTACGTAATTCCACCCGCACCAAAACAACTTATTAGGTGATTCGAAGCACTTTCTACGTAATTCCAACCACACCAAAACAACTTATTAGGTGATTCGAAGCACTTTCTACGTAATTCCAACCGCAACAAAACAACTTATTAGGTGATTCGAAGCACTTTCTACGTAATTCCAACCACACCAAAACAACTTATTAGGTGATTCGAAGCACTTTCTACGTAATTCCAACCACACCAAAACAACTTATTAGGTGATTCGAAGCACTTTCTACGTAATTCCAACCGCACCAAAACAACTTATTAGGTGATTCGAAGCACTTTCTACGTAATTCCAATCACACCAAAACAACTTATTAGGTGATTCGAAGCACTTTCTACGTAATTCCAACCACACCAAAACAACTTATTAGGTGATTCGAAGCACTTTCTACGTAATTCCAACCGCAACTAAACAACTTCCTAGGTGATTCGAAGCACTATCTACGTAATTCCACCCGCACCAAAACAACTTATTAGGTGATTCGAAGCACTTTCTACGTAATTCCAACCGCACCAAAACAACTTATTAGGTGATTCGAAGCACTTTCTACGTAATTCCAACCACACCAAAACAACTTATTAGGTGATTCGAAGCACTTTCTACGTAATTCCACCCGCACCAAAACAACTTATTAGGTGATTCGAAGCACTTTCTACGTAATTCCAACCACACCAAAACAACTTATTAGGTGATTCGAAGCACTTTCTACGTAATTCCAATCACACCAAAACAACTTATTAGGTGATTCGAAGCACTTTCTACGTAATTCCTACCACATTCAAATACATTCTACGGTGCTTCGAAGCACTTTCTACGTACTTCCTACCACATTCAAATACATTCTACGGTCCTTCGAAGCACATTTTACGCACTTCCTACCACATCCAACTACATTCTAAGGTGCTTCGAAGCACTTTCTGCGTACTTCCTACCACATCCAAATACATCTTAAGGTGCTTCGAAGCACTTTCTACGTACTTCCTACCACATTCAAATACATTCTACGGTGCTTCGAAGCACTTTCTACGTACTTCCTACCACATCCAAATACATTCTAAGGTGCTTCGAAGCACTTTCTACGTACTTCCTACCACATTCAAATACATTCTACGGTGCTTCGAAGCACTTTCTACGTACTTCCTACCACATCCAAATACATTCTAAGGTGCTTCGAAGCACTTTCTACGTACTTCCTACCACATCCAAATACCTTCGAAGGTGCTTCGAAGCACTTTCTACGTACTTCCTACCACATCCAAATACATTCTAAGGTGCTTCGAAGCACTTTCTACGTACTTCCTACCACATCCAAATACATTCTAAGGTGCTTCGAAGCACTTTCTACGTACTTCCTACCACATCCAAATACATTCTAAGGTGCTTCGAAGCACTTTCTACGTAATTCCAACCACACCAAAACAACTTATTAGGTGATTCGAAGCACTATCTACGTAATTCCACCCGCACCAAAACAACTTATTAGGTGATTCGAAGCACTATCTACGTAATTCCACCCGCACCAAAACAACTTATTAGGTGATTCGAAGCACTTTCTACGTAATTCCACCCGCACCAAAACAACTTATTAGGTGATTCGAAGCACTTTCTACGTAATTCCAACCGCACCAAAACAACTTCCTAGGTGATTCGAAGCACTTTCTACGTAATTCCAACCACACCAAAACAACTTATTAGGTGATTCGAAGCACTTTCTACGTAATTCCAACCGCACCAAAACAACTTATTAGGTGATTCGAAGCACTTTCTACGTAATTCCAATCACACCAAAACAACTTATTAGGTGATTCGAAGCACTTTCTACGTAATTCCAACCACACCAAAACAACTTATTAGGTGATTCGAAGCACTTTCTACGTAATTCCAACCACACCAAAACAACTTATTAGGTGATTCGAAGCACTTTCTACGTAATTCCAACCGCACCAAAACAACTTCCTAGGTGATTCGAAGCACTTTCTACGTAATTCCAACCGCACCAAAACAACTTATTAGGTGATTCGAAGCACTTTCTACGTAATTCCAACCACACCAAAACAACTTATTAGGTGATTCGAAGCACTTTCTACGTAATTCCAACCGCACCAAAACAACTTATTAGGTGATTCGAAGCACTTTCTACGTAATTCCAACCACACCAAAACAACTTCCTAGGTGATTCGAAGCACTTTCTACGTAATTCCAACCGCACCAAAACAACTTATTAGGTGATTCGAAGCACTTTCTACGTAATTCCAACCACACCAAAACAACTTATTAGGTGATTCGAAGCACTTTCTACGTAATTCCAACCACACCAAAACAACTTATTAGGTGATTCGAAGCACTTTCTACGTAATTCCAACCGCACCAAAACAACTTCCTAGGTGATTCGAAGCACTTTCTACGTAATTCCAACCGCACCAAAACAACTTATTAGGTGATTCGAAGCACTTTCTACGTAATTCCAACCACACCAAAACAACTTATTAGGTGATTCGAAGCACTTTCTACGTAATTCCACCCGCACCAAAACAACTTATTAGGTGATTCGAAGCACTTTCTACGTAATTCCAACCACACCAAAACAACTTCCTAGGTGATTCGAAGCACTTTCTACGTAATTCCAACCACACCAAAACAACTTATTAGGTGATTCGAAGCACTTTCTACGTAATTCCAACCACACCAAAACAACTTATTAGGTGATTCGAAGCACTTTCTACGTAATTCCAACCACACCAAAACAACTTATTAGGTGATTCGAAGCACTTTCTACGTAATTCCAACCGCACCAAAACAACTTCCTAGGTGATTCGAAGCACTTTCTACGTAATTCCAATCACACCAAAACAACTTATTAGGTGATTCGAAGCACTTTCTACGTAATTCCTACCACATTCAAATACATTCTACGGTGCTTCGAAGCACTTTCTACGTACTTCCTACCACATTCAAATACATTCTACGGTCCTTCGAAGCACATTTTACGCACTTCCTACCACATCCAACTACATTCTAAGGTGCTTCGAAGCACTTTCTACGTACTTCCTACCACATCCAAATACATCTTAAGGTGCTTCGAAGCACTTTCTACGTACTTCCTACCACATTCAAATACATTCTACGGTGCTTCGAAGCACTTTCTACGTAATTCCAACCACACCAAAACAACTTATTAGGTGATTCGAAGCACTTTCTACGTAATTCCAACCGCACCAAAACAACTTCCTAGGTGATTCGAAGCACTTTCTACGTAATTCCAACCGCACCAAAACAACTTATTAGGTGATTCGAAGCACTTTCTACGTAATTCCAACCACACCAAAACAACTTATTAGGTGATTCGAAGCACTTTCTACGTAATTCCAATCACACCAAAACAACTTATTAGGTGATTCGAAGCACTTTCTACGTAATTCCTACCACATTCAAATACATTCTACGGTGCTTCGAAGCACTTTCTACGTACTTCCTACCACATTCAAATACATTCTACGGTCCTTCGAAGCACATTTTACGCACTTCCTACCACATCCAACTACATTCTAAGGTGCTTCGAAGCACTTTCTACGTACTTCCTACCACATCCAAATACATTCTAAGGTGCTTCGAAGCACTTTCTACGTACTTCCTACCACATCCAAATACATTCTAAGGTGCTTCGAAGCACTTTCTACGTAATTCCAACCACACCAAAACAACTTATTAGGTGATTCGAAGCACTTTCTACGTAATTCCAACCGCACCAAAACAACTTCCTAGGTGATTCGAAGCACTTTCTACGTAATTCCAACCGCACCAAAACAACTTATTAGGTGATTCGAAGCACTTTCTACGTAATTCCAACCACACCAAAACAACTTATTAGGTGATTCGAAGCACTTTCTACGTAATTCCACCCGCACCAAAACAACTTATTAGGTGATTCGAAGCACTTTCTACGTAATTCCAACCACACCAAAACAACTTATTAGGTGATTCGAAGCACTTTCTACGTAATTCCAACCACACCAAAACAACTTATTAGGTGATTCGAAGCACTTTCTACGTAATTCCTACCACATTCAAATACATTCTACGGTGCTTCGAAGCACTTTCTACGTACTTCCTACCACATTCAAATACATTCTACGGTCCTTCGAAGCACATTTTACGCACTTCCTACCACATCCAACTACATTCTAAGGTGCTTCGAAGCACTTTCTACGTACTTCCTACCACATCCAAATACATCTTAAGGTGCTTCGAAGCACTTTCTACGTACTTCCTACCACATTCAAATACATTCTACGGTGCTTCGAAGCACTTTCTACGTACTTCCTACCACATCCAAATACATTCTAAGGTGCTTCGAAGCACTTTCTACGTACTTCCTACCACATTCAAATACATTCTACGGTGCTTCGAAGCACTTTCTACGTACTTCCTACCACATCCAAATACCTTCGAAGGTGCTTCGAAGCACTTTCTACGTACTTCCTACCACATCCAAATACCTTCGAAGGTGCTTCGAAGCACTTTCTACGTACTTCCTACCACATCCAAATACCTTCGAAGGTGCTTCGAAGCACTTTCTACGTACTTCCTACCACATCCAAATACATTCTAAGGTGCTTCGAAGCACTTTCTACGTACTTCCTACCACATCCAAATACATTCTAAGGTGCTTCGAAGCACTTTCTACGTAATTCCAACCACACCAAAACAACTTATTAGGTGATTCGAAGCACTATCTACGTAATTCCACCCGCACCAAAACAACTTATTAGGTGATTCGAAGCACTTTCTACGTAATTCCACCCGCACCAAAACAACTTATTAGGTGATTCGAAGCACTTTCTACGTAATTCCAACCGCACCAAAACAACTTCCTAGGTGATTCGAAGCACTTTCTACGTAATTCCAACCACACCAAAACAACTTATTAGGTGATTCGAAGCACTTTCTACGTAATTCCAACCGCACCAAAACAACTTATTAGGTGATTCGAAGCACTTTCTACGTAATTCCAATCACACCAAAACAACTTATTAGGTGATTCGAAGCACTTTCTACGTAATTCCAACCACACCAAAACAACTTATTAGGTGATTCGAAGCACTTTCTACGTAATTCCAACCACACCAAAACAACTTATTAGGTGATTCGAAGCACTTTCTACGTAATTCCAACCGCACCAAAACAACTTCCTAGGTGATTCGAAGCACTTTCTACGTAATTCCAACCGCACCAAAACAACTTATTAGGTGATTCGAAGCACTTTCTACGTAATTCCACCCGCACCAAAACAACTTATTAGGTGATTCGAAGCACTTTCTACGTAATTCCAACCACACCAAAACAACTTCCTAGGTGATTCGAAGCACTTTCTACGTAATTCCAACCGCACCAAAACAACTTATTAGGTGATTCGAAGCACTTTCTACGTAATTCCAACCACACCAAAACAACTTATTAGGTGATTCGAAGCACTTTCTACGTAATTCCAACCACACCAAAACAACTTATTAGGTGATTCGAAGCACTTTCTACGTAATTCCACCCGCACCAAAACAACTTATTAGGTGATTCGAAGCACTTTCTACGTAATTCCAACCACACCAAAACAACTTCCTAGGTGATTCGAAGCACTTTCTACGTAATTCCAACCACACCAAAACAACTTATTAGGTGATTCGAAGCACTTTCTACGTAATTCCAACCACACCAAAACAACTTCCTAGGTGATTCGAAGCACTTTCTACGTAATTCCAACCACACCAAAACAACTTATTAGGTGATTCGAAGCACTTTCTACGTAATTCCAACCACACCAAAACAACTTATTAGGTGATTCGAAGCACTTTCTACGTAATTCCAACCACACCAAAACAACTTCCTAGGTGATTCGAAGCACTTTCTACGTAATTCCAACCACACCAAAACAACTTCCTAGGTGATTCGAAGCACTTTCTACGTAATTCCAACCACACCAAAACAACTTCCTAGGTGATTCGAAGCACTTTCTACGTAATTCCAACCACACCAAAACAACTTCCTAGGTGATTCGAAGCACTTTCTACGTAATTCCAACCACACCAAAACAACTTCCTAGGTGATTCGAAGCACTTTCTACGTAATTCCAACCGCACCAAAACAACTTATTAGGTGATTCGAAGCACTTTCTACGTAATTCCAACCACACCAAAACAACTTATTAGGTGATTCGAAGCACTTTCTACGTAATTCCAACCACACCAAAACAACTTATTAGGTGATTCGAAGCACTTTCTACGTAATTCCAACCACACCAAAACAACTTCCTAGGTGATTCGAAGCACTTTCTACGTAATTCCAACCACACCAAAACAACTTCCTAGGTGATTCGAAGCACTTTCTACGTAATTCCAACCACACCAAAACAACTTCCTAGGTGATTCGAAGCACTTTCTACGTAATTCCAACCGCACCAAAACAACTTATTAGGTGATTCGAAGCACTTTCTACGTAATTCCAACCGCACCAAAACAACTTATTAGGTGATTCGAAGCACTTTCTACGTAATTCCACCCGCACCAAAACAACTTATTAGGTGATTCGAAGCACTTTCTACGTAATTCCAACCACACCAAAACAACTTCCTAGGTGATTCGAAGCACTTTCTACGTAATTCCAACCACACCAAAACAACTTCCTAGGTGATTCGAAGCACTTTCTACGTAATTCCAACCGCACCAAAACAACTTATTAGGTGATTCGAAGCACTTTCTACGTAATTCCAACCACACCAAAACAACTTATTAGGTGATTCGAAGCACTTTCTACGTAATTCCAACCACACCAAAACAACTTATTAGGTGATTCGAAGCACTTTCTACGTAATTCCACCCGCACCAAAACAACTTATTAGGTGATTCGAAGCACTTTCTACGTAATTCCAACCACACCAAAACAACTTCCTAGGTGATTCGAAGCACTTTCTACGTAATTCCAACCACACCAAAACAACTTATTAGGTGATTCGAAGCACTTTCTACGTAATTCCAACCACACCAAAACAACTTCCTAGGTGATTCGAAGCACTTTCTACGTAATTCCAACCACACCAAAACAACTTATTAGGTGATTCGAAGCACTTTCTACGTAATTCCAACCACACCAAAACAACTTCCTAGGTGATTCGAAGCACTTTCTACGTAATTCCAACCACACCAAAACAACTTCCTAGGTGATTCGAAGCACTTTCTACGTAATTCCAACCACACCAAAACAACTTCCTAGGTGATTCGAAGCACTTTCTACGTAATTCCAACCACACCAAAACAACTTATTAGGTGATTCGAAGCACTTTCTACGTAATTCCAACCACACCAAAACAACTTCCTAGGTGATTCGAAGCACTTTCTACGTAATTCCAACCACACCAAAACAACTTATTAGGTGATTCGAAGCACTTTCTACGTAATTCCAACCACACCAAAACAACTTCCTAGGTGATTCGAAGCACTTTCTACGTAATTCCAACCACACCAAAACAACTTCCTAGGTGATTCGAAGCACTTTCTACGTAATTCCAACCACACCAAAACAACTTATTAGGTGATTCGAAGCACTTTCTACGTAATTCCACCCGCACCAAAACAACTTATTAGGTGATTCGAAGCACTTTCTACGTAATTCCAACCACACCAAAACAACTTCCTAGGTGATTCGAAGCACTTTCTACGTAATTCCAACCACACCAAAACAACTTATTAGGTGATTCGAAGCACTTTCTACGTAATTCCAACCACACCAAAACAACTTATTAGGTGATTCGAAGCACTTTCTACGTAATTCCAACCACACCAAAACAACTTCCTAGGTGATTCGAAGCACTTTCTACGTAATTCCAACCACACCAAAACAACTTATTAGGTGATTCGAAGCACTTTCTACGTAATTCCAACCACACCAAAACAACTTCCTAGGTGATTCGAAGCACTTTCTACGTAATTCCAACCACACCAAAACAACTTCCTAGGTGATTCGAAGCACTTTCTACGTAATTCCAACCACACCAAAACAACTTATTAGGTGATTCGAAGCACTTTCTACGTAATTCCAACCACACCAAAACAACTTCCTAGGTGATTCGAAGCACTTTCTACGTAATTCCAACCACACCAAAACAACTTCCTAGGTGATTCGAAGCACTTTCTACGTAATTCCAACCACACCAAAACAACTTCCTAGGTGATTCGAAGCACTTTCTACGTAATTCCAACCACACCAAAACAACTTATTAGGTGATTCGAAGCACTTTCTACGTAATTCCAACCGCACCAAAACAACTTCCTAGGTGATTCGAAGCACTTTCTACGTAATTCCAACCGCACCAAAACAACTTATTAGGTGATTCGAAGCACTTTCTACGTAATTCCAACCACACCAAAACAACTTATTAGGTGATTCGAAGCACTTTCTACGTAATTCCACCCGCACCAAAACAACTTATTAGGTGATTCGAAGCACTTTCTACGTAATTCCAACCACACCAAAACAACTTCCTAGGTGATTCGAAGCACTTTCTACGTAATTCCAACCACACCAAAACAACTTATTAGGTGATTCGAAGCACTTTCTACGTAATTCCAACCACACCAAAACAACTTATTAGGTGATTCGAAGCACTTTCTACGTAATTCCAACCACACCAAAACAACTTATTAGGTGATTCGAAGCACTTTCTACGTAATTCCAACCGCACCAAAACAACTTCCTAGGTGATTCGAAGCACTTTCTACGTAATTCCAACCGCACCAAAACAACTTATTAGGTGATTCGAAGCACTTTCTACGTAATTCCAACCACACCAAAACAACTTATTAGGTGATTCGAAGCACTTTCTACGTAATTCCACCCGCACCAAAACAACTTATTAGGTGATTCGAAGCACTTTCTACGTAATTCCAACCACACCAAAACAACTTCCTAGGTGATTCGAAGCACTTTCTACGTAATTCCAACCACACCAAAACAACTTATTAGGTGATTCGAAGCACTTTCTACGTAATTCCAACCACACCAAAACAACTTATTAGGTGATTCGAAGCACTTTCTACGTAATTCCAACCGCACCAAAACAACTTCCTAGGTGATTAGAAGCACTTTCTACGTAATTCCAACCACACCAAAACAACTTATTAGGTGATTCGAAGCACTTTCTACGTAATTCCAACCACACCAAAACAACTTATTAGGTGATTCGAAGCACTTTCTACGTAATTCCAACCGCACCAAAACAACTTCCTAGGTGATTCGAAGCACTTTCTACGTAATTCCAACCGCACCAAAACAACTTATTAGGTGATTCGAAGCACTTTCTACGTAATTCCAACCACACCAAAACAACTTATTAGGTGATTCGAAGCACTTTCTACGTAATTCCACCCGCACCAAAACAACTTATTAGGTGATTCGAAGCACTTTCTACGTAATTCCAACCGCACCAAAACAACTTCCTAGGTGATTCGAAGCACTTTCTACGTAATTCCAACCACACCAAAACAACTTATTAGGTGATTCGAAGCACTTTCTACGTAATTCCAACCACACCAAAACAACTTATTAGGTGATTCGAAGCACTATCTACGTAATTCCACCCGCACCAAAACAACTTATTAGGTGATTCGAAGCACTTTCTACGTAATTCCACCCGCACCAAAACAACTTATTAGGTGATTCGAAGCACTTTCTACGTAATTCCAACCACACCAAAACAACTTCCTAGGTGATTCGAAGCACTTTCTACGTAATTCCAACCACACCAAAACAACTTATTAGGTGATTCGAAGCACTATCTACGTAATTCCACCCGCACCAAAACAACTTATTAGGTGATTCGAAGCACTTTCTACGTATTTCCAACCACACCAAAACAACTTATTAGGTGATTCGAAGCACTTTCTACGTAATTCCAACCACACCAAAACAACTTATTAGGTGATTCGAAGCACTATCTACGTAATTCCACCCGCACCAAAACAACTTATTAGGTGATTCGAAGCACTTTCTACGTAATTCCAACCACATCAATACAACTTATTAGGTGATTCGAAGCACTTTCTACGTAATTCCAACCACATCAATACAACTTATTAGGTGATTCGAAGCACTTTCTACGTAATTCCAACCACACCAAAACAACTTATTAGGTGATTCGAAGCACTTTCTACGTAATTCCAACCGCACCAAAACAACTTATTAGGTGATTCGAAGCACTTTCTACGTAATTCCAATCACACCAAAACAACTTATTAGGTGATTCGAAGCACTTTCTACGTAATTCCAACCACACCAAAACAACTTATTAGGTGATTCGAAGCACTTTCTACGTAATTCCAACCACACCAAAACAACTTATTAGGTGATTCGAAGCACTTTCTACGTAATTCCAACCGCACCAAAACAACTTCCTAGGTGATTCGAAGCACTTTCTACGTAATTCCAACCGCACCAAAACAACTTATTAGGTGATTCGAAGCACTTTCTACGTAATTCCAACCACACCAAAACAACTTATTAGGTGATTCGAAGCACTTTCTACGTAATTCCACCCGCACCAAAACAACTTATTAGGTGATTCGAAGCACTTTCTACGTAATTCCAACCACACCAAAACAACTTCCTAGGTGATTCGAAGCACTTTCTACGTAATTCCAACCGCACCAAAACAACTTATTAGGTGATTCGAAGCACTTTCTACGTAATTCCAACCACACCAAAACAACTTATTAGGTGATTCGAAGCACTTTCTACGTAATTCCACCCGCACCAAAACAACTTATAAGGTGATTCGAAGCACTTTCTACGTAATTCCAACCACACCAAAACAACTTCCTAGGTGATTCGAAGCACTTTCTACGTAATTCCAACCACACCAAAACAACTTATTAGGTGATTCGAAGCACTATCTACGTAATTCCACCCGCACCAAAACAACTTATTAGGTGATTCGAAGCACTTTCTACGTAATTCCAACCACACCAAAACAACTTCCTAGGTGATTCGAAGCACTTTCTACGTAATTCCAACCACACCAAAACAACTTATTAGGTGATTCGAAGCACTTTCTACGTAATTCCACCCGCACCAAAACAACTTATTAGGTGATTCGAAGCACTTTCTACGTAATTCCAACCACACCAAAACAACTTCCTAGGTGATTCGAAGCACTTTCTACGTAATTCCAACCACACCAAAACAACTTATTAGGTGATTCGAAGCACTATCTACGTAATTCCACCCGCACCAAAACAACTTATTAGGTGATTCGAAGCACTTTCTACGTAATTCCAACCACACCAAAACAACTTATTAGGTGATTCGAAGCACTTTCTACGTAATTCCACCCGCACCAAAACAACTTATAAGGTGATTCGAAGCACTTTCTACGTAATTCCAACCACACCAAAACAACTTATTAGGTGATTCGAAGCACTATCTACGTAAATCCACCCGCACCAAAACAACTTATTAGGTGATTCGAAGCACTTTCTACGTAATTCCACCCGCACCAAAACAACTTATTAGGTGATTCGAAGCACTTTCTACGTAATTCCAACCACACCAAAACAACTTCCTAGGTGATTCGAAGCACTTTCTACGTAATTCCAACCGCACCAAAACAACTTATTAGGTGATTCGAAGCACTTTCTACGTAATTACAACCACACCAAAACAACTTATTAGGTGATTCGAAGCACTTTCTACGTAATTCCAACCACACCAAAACAACTTCCTAGGTGATTCGAAGCACTTTCTACGTAATTCCAACCGCACCAAAACAACTTATTAGGTGATTCGAAGCACTTTCTACGTAATTACAACCACACCAAAACAACTTATTAGGTGATTCGAAGCACTTTCTACGTAATTCCAACCGCACCAAAACAACTTATTAGGTGATTCGAAGCACTTTCTACGTAATTCCACCCGCACCAAAACAACTTATTAGGTGATTCGAAGCACTTTCTACGTAATTCCACCCGCACCAAAACAACTTATTAGGTGATTCGAAGCACTATCTACGTAATTCCACCCGCACCAAAACAACTTATTAGGTGATTCGAAGCACTATCTACGTAATTCCACCCGCACCAAAACAACTTATTAGGTGATTCGAAGCACTTTCTACGTAATTCCAACCACACCAAAACAACTTATTAGGTGATTCGAAGCACTTTCTACGTAATTCCACCCGCACCAAAACAACTTATAAGGTGATTCGAAGCACTTTCTACGTAATTCCAACCACACCAAAACAACTTATTAGGTGATTCGAAGCACTTTCTACGTAATTCCACCCACACCAAAACAACTTATTAGGTGATTCGAAGCACTTTCTACGTAATTCCACCCACACCAAAACAACTTATTAGGTGATTCGAAGCACTTTCTACGTAATTCCAACCACACCAAAACAACTTATTAGGTGATTCGAAGCACTTTCTACTTAATTCCAACCACACCAAAACAACTTATTAGGTGATTCGAAGCACTTTCTACGTAATTCCAACCACACCAAAACAACTTATTAGGTGATTCGAAGCACTTTCTACGTAATTCCACCCACACCAAAACAACTTATTTGGTGATTCGAAGCACTTTCTACGTAATTCCAACCACACCAAAACAACTTATTAGGTGATTCGAAGCACTTTCTACTTAATTCCAACCACACCAAAACAACTTATTAGGTGATTCGAAGCACTTTCTACGTAATTCCAACCACACCAAAACAACTTATTAGGTGATTCGAAGCACTTTCTACGTAATTCCACCCACACAAAAACAACTTATTAGGTGATTCGAAGCACTTTCTACGTAATTCCACCCACACCAAAACAACTAATTAGGTGATTCGAAGCACTTTCTACGTAATTCCAACCACACCAAAACAACTTATTAGGTGATTCGAAGCACTTTCTACTTAATTCCAACCACACCAAAACAACTTATTAGGTGATTCGAATCACTTTCTACGTAATTCCAACCACACCAAAACAACTTATTAGGTGATTCGAAGCACTTTCTACGTAATTCCAACCGCACCAAAACAACTTATTAGGTGATTCGAAGCACTTTCTACGTAATTCCAACCGCACCAAAACAACTTATTAGGTGATTCGAAGCACTTTCTACGTAATTCCAACCGCACCAAAACAACTTATTAGGTGATTCGAAGCACTTTCTACGTAGTTCCAACCGCACCAAAACAACTTATTAGGTGATTCGAAGCACTTTCTACGTTATTCCAACCGCACCAAAACAACTTATTAGGTGATTCGAAGCACTATCTACGTAATTCCACCCGCACCAAAACAACTTATTAGGTGATTCGAAGCACTATCTACGTAATTCCACCCGCACCAAAACAACTTATTAGGTGATTCGAAGCACTTTCTACGTAATTCCAACCACACCAAAACAACTTCCTAGGTGATTCGAAGCACTTTCTACGTAATTCCAACCGCACCAAAACAACTTATTAGGTGATTCGAAGCACTTTCTACGTAATTCCAACCGCACCAAAACAACTTATTAGGTGATTCGAAGCACTTTCTACGTAATTCCACCCGCACCAAAACAACTTATAAGGTGATTCGAAGCACTTTCTACGTAATTCCAACCACACCAAAACAACTTATTAGGTGATTCGAAGCACTTTCTACGTAATTCCAACCACACCAAAACAACTTATTAGGTGATTCGAAGCACTTTCTACGTAATTCCAACCACACCAAAACAACTTATTAGGTGATTCGAAGCACTTTCTACGTAATTCCACCCGCACCAAAACAACTTATTAGGTGATTCGAAGCACTTTCTACGTAATTCCAACCACACCAAAACAACTTATTAGGTGATTCGAAGCACTTTCTACGTAATTCCACCCGCACCAAAACAACTTATTAGGTGATTCGAAGCACTTTCTACGTAATTACAACCACACCAAAACAACTTATTAGGTGATTCGAAGCACTTTCTACGTAATTCCAACCGCACCAAAACAACTTATTAGGTGATTCGAAGCACTTTCTACGTAATTCCAACCGCACCAAAACAACTTATTAGGTGATTCGAAGCACTTTCTACGTAATTCCAACCGCACCAAAACAACTTATTAGGTGATTCGAAGCACTTTCTACGTAATTCCAACCACACCAAAACAACTTCCTAGGTGATTCGAAGCACTTTCTACGTAATTCCAACCACACCAAAACAACTTATTAGGTGATTCGAAGCACTTTCTACGTAATTCCAACCACACCAAAACAACTTATTAGGTGATTCGAAGCACTTTCTACGTAATTCCAACCACACCAAAACAACTTCCTAGGTGATTCGAAGCACTTTCTACGTAATTCCAACCGCACCAAAACAACTTATTAGGTGATTCGAAGCACTTTCTACGTTATTCCAACCGCACCAAAACAACTTATTAGGTGATTCGAAGCACTTTCTACGTAGTTCCAACCGCACCAAAACAACTTATTAGGTGATTCGAAGCACTTTCTACGTTATTCCAACCGCACCAAAACAACTTATTAGGTGATTCGAAGCACTATCTACGTAATTCCACCCGCACCAAAACAACTTATTAGGTGATTCGAAGCACTATCTACGTAATTCCACCCGCACCAAAACAACTTATTAGGTGATTCGAAGCACTTTCTACGTAATTCCAACCGCACCAAAACAACTTATTAGGTGATTCGAAGCACTTTCTACGTAATTCCAACCGCACCAAAACAACTTATTAGGTGATTCGAAGCACTTTCTACGTAGTTCCAACCGCACCAAAACAACTTATTAGGTGATTCGAAGCACTTTCTACGTTATTCCAACCGCACCAAAACAACTTATTAGGTGATTCGAAGCACTATCTACGTAATTCCACCCGCACCAAAACAACTTATTAGGTGATTCGAAGCACTATCTACGTAATTCCACCCGCACCAAAACAACTTATTAGGTGATTCGAAGCACTTTCTACGTAATTCCAACCACACCAAAACAACTTCCTAGGTGATTCGAAGCACTTTCTACGTAATTCCAACCGCACCAAAACAACTTATTAGGTGATTCGAAGCACTTTCTACGTAATTCCAACCGCACCAAAACAACTTATTAGGTGATTCGAAGCACTTTCTACGTAATTCCACCCGCACCAAAACAACTTATAAGGTGATTCGAAGCACTTTCTACGTAATTCCAACCACACCAAAACAACTTATTAGGTGATTCGAAGCACTTTCTACGTAATTCCAACCACACCAAAACAACTTATTAGGTGATTCGAAGCACTTTCTACGTAATTCCACCCACACCAAAACAACTTATTAGGTGATTCGAAGCACTTTCTACGTAATTCCAACCACACCAAAACAACTTATTAGGTGATTCGAAGCACTTTCTACTTAATTCCAACCACACCAAAACAACTTATTAGGTGATTCGAAGCACTTTCTACGTAATTCCAACCACACCAAAACAACTTAATAGGGTATTTCGAAGCACTTTCTACGTAATTCCAACCGCACCAAAACAACTTATTAGGTGATTCGAAGCACTTTCTACGTAATTCCAACCGCACCAAAACAACTTATTAGGTGATTCGAAGCACTTTCTACGTAATTCCAACCGCACCAAAACAACTTATTAGGTGATTCGAAGCACTTTCTACGTAATTCCAACCGCACCAAAACAACTTATTAGGTGATTCGAAGCACTTTCTACGTAATTCCAACCACACCAAAACAACTTCCTAGGTGATTCGAAGCACTTTCTACGTAATTCCAACCACACCAAAACAACTTATTAGGTGATTCGAAGCACTTTCTACGTAATTCCAACCACACCAAAACAACTTATTAGGTGATTCGAAGCACTTTCTACGTAATTCCAACCACACCAAAACAACTTCCTAGGTGATTCGAAGCACTTTCTACGTAATTCCAACCGCACCAAAACAACTTATTAGGTGATTCGAAGCACTTTCTACGTTATTCCAACCGCACCAAAACAACTTATTAGGTGATTCGAAGCACTTTCTACTTAATTCCAACCACACCAAAACAACTTATTAGGTGATTCGAAGCACTTTCTACGTAATTCCAACCGCACCAAAACAACTTATTAGGTGATTCGAAGCACTTTCTACGTAATTCCAACCGCACCAAAACAACTTATTAGGTGATTCGAAGCACTTTCTACGTAATTCCAACCACACCAAAACAACTTATTAGGTGATTCGAAGCACTTTCTACTTAATTCCAACCACACCAAAACAACTTATTAGGTGATTCGAAGCACTTTCTACGTAATTCCAACCACACCAAAACAACTTATTAGGTGATTCGAAGCACTTTCTACGTAATTCCAACCGCACCAAAACAACTTATTAGGTGATTCGAAGCACTTTCTACGTAATTCCAACCACACCAAAACAACTTATTAGGTGATTCGAAGCACTTTCTACGTAATTCCAACCGCACCAAAACAACTTTTTAGGTGATTCGAAGCACTTTCTACGTAATTCCAACCGCACCAAAACAACTTATTAGGTGATTCGAAGCACTTTCTACTTAATTCCAACCACACCAAAACAACTTATTAGGTGATTCGAAGCACTTTCTACGTAATTCCAACCGCACCAAAACAACTTATTAGGTGATTCGAAGCACTTTCTACGTAATTCCAACCACACCAAAACAACTTCCAAGGTGGTTCGAAGCACTTTCTACGTAATTCCAACCACACCAAAACAACTTCCTAGGTTATTCGAAGCACTTTCTACGTTATTTCAACCATACCAAAACAACTTATTAGGTGATTCGAAGCACTTTCTACGTAATTCCAACCGCACCAAAACAACTTATTAGGTGATTCGAAGCACTTTCTACTTAATTCCAACCACACCAAAACAACTTATTAGGTGATTCGAAGCACTTTCTACGTAATTCCAACCGCACCAAAACAACTTTTTAGGTGATTCGAAGCACTTTCTACGTAATTCCAACCGCACCAAAACAACTTATTAGGTGATTCGAAGCACTTTCTACTTAATTCCAACCCACACCAAAACAACTTATTAGGTGATTCGAAGCACTTTCTACGTAATTCCAACCGCACCAAAACAACTTATTAGGTGATTCGAAGCACTTTCTACGTAATTCCAACCGCACCAAAACAACTTATTAGGTGATTCGAAGCACTTTCTACGTAATTCCAACCACACCAAAACAACTTATTAGGTGATTCGAAGCACTTTCTACTTAATTCCAACCACACCAAAACAACTTATTAGGTGATTCGAAGCACTTTCTACGTAATTCCAACCACACCAAAAACAACTTATTAGGTGATTCGAAGCACTTTCTACGTAATTCCAACCGCACCAAAACAACTTATTAGGTGATTCGAAGCACTTTCTACGTAATTCCAACCACACCAAAACAACTTATTAGGTGATTCGAAGCACTTTCTACGTAATTCCAACCGCACCAAAACAACTTTTTAGGTGATTCGAAGCACTTTCTACGTAATTCCAACCGCACCAAAACAACTTATTAGGTGATTCGAAGCACTTTCTACTTAATTCCAACCACACCAAAACAACTTATTAGGTGATTCGAAGCACTTTCTACGTAATTCCAACCGCACCAAAACAACTTATTAGGTGATTCGAAGCACTTTCTACGTAATTCCAACCACACCAAAACAACTTCCAAGGTGGTTCGAATTTCTACGTAATTCCAACCACACCAAAACAACTTATTAGGTGATTCGAAGCACTTTCTACGTAATTCCAACCACACCAAAACAACTTATTAGGTGATTCGAAGCACTTTCTACGTAATTCCAACCGCACCAAAACAACTTATTAGGTGATTCGAAGCACTTTCTACGTAATTCCAACCGCACCAAAACAACTTATTAGGTGATTCGAAGCACTTTCTACGTAATTCCAACCACACCAAAACAACTTATTAGGTGATTCGAAGCACTTTCTACGTAATTCCAACCACACCAAAACAACTTATTAGGTGATTCGAAGCACTTTCTACGTAATTCCAACCGCACCAAAACAACTTATTAGGTGATTCGAAGCACTTTCTACGTAATTCCAACCGCACCAAAACAACTTATTAGGTGATTCGAAGCACTTTCAACGTAATTCCAACCACACCAAAACAACTTCCTAGGTGATTCGAAGCACTTTCTACGTAATTCCAACCACACCAAAACAACTTATTAGGTGATTCGAAGCACTTTCTACGTAATTCCAACCGCACCAAAACAACTTATTAGGTGATTCGAAGCACTTTCTACGTAATTCCAACCGCACCAAAACAACTTATTAGGTGATTCGAAGCACTTTCTACGTAATTCCAACCGCACCAAAACAACTTATTAGGTGATTCGAAGCACTTTCTACGTAATTCCAACCGCACCAAAACAACTTCCTAGGTGATTCGAAGCACTTTCTACGTAATTCCAACCGCACCAAAACAACTTCCTAGGTGATTCGAAGCACTTTCTACGTAATTCCAACCACACCAAAACAACTTATTAGGTGATTCGAAGCACTTTCTACGTAATTCCAACCACACCAAAACAACTTATTAGGTGATTCGAAGCACTTTCTACGTAATTCCAACCGCACCAAAACAACTTATTAGGTGATTCGAAGCACTTTCTACGTAATTCCAACCGCACCAAAACAACTTATTAGGTGATTCGAAGCACTTTCTACGTAATTCCAACCGCACCAAAACAACTTATTAGGTGATTCGAAGCACTTTCAACGTAATTCCAACCACACCAAAACAACTTCCTAGGTGATTCGAAGCACTTTCTACGTAATTCCAACCACACCAAAACAACTTATTAGGTGATTCGAAGCACTTTCTACGTAATTCCAACCGCACCAAAACAACTTATTAGGTGATTCGAAGCACTTTCTACGTAATTCCAACCACACCAAA
Organism: Anopheles coustani; assembly: GCF_943734705.1. Classification (NCBI taxonomy): domain Eukaryota; kingdom Metazoa; phylum Arthropoda; class Insecta; order Diptera; family Culicidae; genus Anopheles; species Anopheles coustani. The sequence goes on along the minus strand of NW_026525406.1, from coordinate 70,137 downwards.
ACAACTTATTAGGTGATGCGAAGCACTTTCTACGTAATTCCAACCACACCAAAACAACTTATAAGGTGATTCGAAGCACTTTCTACGTAATTCCAACCGCACCAAAACAACTTATTAGGTGATTCGAAGCACTTTCTACGTAATTCCAACCGCACCAAAACAACTTATTAGGTGATTCGAAGCACTTTCTACGTAATTCCAACCGCACCAAAACAACTTATTAGGTGATTCGAAGCACTTTCTACGTAATTCCAACCGCACCAAAACAACTTCCTAGGTGATTCGAAGCACTTTCTACGTAATTCCAACCGCACCAAAACAACTTCCTAGGTGATTCGAAGCACTTTCTACGTAATTCCAACCACACCAAAACAACTTATTAGGTGATTCGAAGCACTTTCTACGTAATTCCAACCGCACCAAAACAACTTATTAGGTGATTCGAAGCACTTTCTACGTAATTCCAACCGCACCAAAACAACTTATTAGGTGATTCGAAGCACTTTCTACGTAATTCCAACCACACCAAAACAACTTATTAGGTGATTCGAAGCACTTTCTACGTAATTCCAACCGCACCAAAACAACTTATTGAGTGATTCGAAGCACTTTCTACGTAATTCCAACCACACCAAAACAACTTATTAGGTGATTCGAAGCACTTTCTACGTAATTCCAACCGCACCAAAACAACTTCCTAGGTGATTCGAAGCACTTTCTACGTAATTCCAACCACACCAAAACAACTTATTAGGTGATTCGAAGCACTTTCTACGTAATTCCAACCGCACCAAAACAACTTATTAGGTGATTCGAAGCACTTTCTACGTAATTCCAACCGCACCAAAACAACTTATTAGGTGATTCGAAGCACTTTCTACGTAATTCCAACCGCACCAAAACAACTTATTAGGTGATTCGAAGCACTTTCTACGTAATTCCAACCGCACCAAAACAACTTCCTAGGTGATTCGAAGCACTTTCTACGTAATTCCAACCGCACCAAAACAACTTCCTAGGTGATTCGAAGCACTTTCTACGTAATTCCAACCACACCAAAACAACTTATTAGGTGATTCGAAGCACTTTCTACGTAATTCCAACCGCACCAAAACAACTTATTAGGTGATTCGAAGCACTTTCTACGTAATTCCAACCACATCAATACAACTTATTAGGTGATTCGAAGCACTTTCTACGTAATTCCAACCACATCAATACAACTTATTAGGTGATTCGAAGCACTTTCTACGTAATTCCAACCGCACCAAAACAACTTATTAGGTGATTCGAAGCACTTTCTACGTAATTCCAACCGCACCAAAACAACTTATTAGGTGATTCGAAGCACTTTCTACGTAATTCCAACCACACCAAAACAACTTATTAGGTGATTCGAAGCACTTTCTACGTAATTCCAACCGCACCAAAACAACTTATTGAGTGATTCGAAGCACTTTCTACGTAATTCCAACCACACCAAAACAACTTATTAGGTGATTCGAAGCACTTTCTACGTAATTCCAACCGCACCAAAACAACTTCCTAGGTGATTCGAAGCACTTTCTACGTAATTCCAACCACACCAAAACAACTTATTAGGTGATTCGAAGCACTTTCTACGTAATTCCAACCGCACCAAAACAACTTATTAGGTGATTCGAAGCACTTTCTACGTAATTCCAACCACACCAAAACAACTTATTAGGTGATTCGAAGCACTTTCTACGTAATTCCAACCGCACCAAAACAACTTCCTAGGTGATTCGAAGCACTTTCTACGTAATTCCAACCACACCAAAACAACTTATTAGGTGATTCGAAGCACTTTCTACGTAATTCCAACCGCACCAAAACAACTTATTAGGTGATTCGAAGCACTTTCTACGTAATTCCAACCACACCAAAACAACTTATTAGGTGATTCGAAGCACTTTCTACGTAATTCCAACCGCACCAAAACAACTTATTAGGTGATTCGAAGCACTTTCTACGTAATTCCAACCACACCAAAACAACTTATTAGGTGATTCGAAGCACTTTCTACGTAATTCCAACCACACCAAAACAACTTCCTAGGTGATTCGAAGCACTTTCTACGTAATTCCAACCACACCAAAACAACTTATTAGGTGATTCGAAGCACTTTCTACGTAATTCCAACCGCACCAAAACAACTTATTAGGTGATTCGAAGCACTTTCTACGTAATTCCAACCGCACCAAAACAACTTATTAGGTGATTCGAAGCACTTTCTACGTAATTCCAACCGCACCAAAACAACTTATTAGGTGATTCGAAGCACTTTCTACGTAATTCCAACCGCACCAAAACAACTTCCTAGGTGATTCGAAGCACTTTCTACGTAATTCCAACCGCACCAAAACAACTTCCTAGGTGATTCGAAGCACTTTCTACGTAATTCCAACCGCACCAAAACAACTTCCTAGGTGATTCGAAGCACTTTCTACGTAATTCCAACCACACCAAAACAACTTATTAGGTGATTCGAAGCACTTTCTACGTAATTCCAACCACACCAAAACAACTTATTAGGTGATTCGAAGCACTTTCTACGTAATTCCAACCACACCAAAACAACTTATTAGGTGATTCGAAGCACTTTCTACGTAATTCCAACCTCACCAAAACAACTTATTAGGTGATTCGAAGCACTTTCTACGTTATTCCAACCGCACCAAAACAACTTATTAGGTGATTCGAAGCACTTTCTACGTAATTCCAACCGCACCAAAACAACTTATTAGGTGATTCGAAGCACTTTCTACGTAATTCCAACCACACCAAAACAACTTCCTAGGTGATTCGAAGCACTTTCTACGTAATTCCAACCGCACCAAAACAACTTCCTAGGTGATTCGAAGCACTTTCTACGTAATTCCAACCACACCAAAACAACTTATTAGGTGATTCGAAGCACTTTCTACGTAATTCCAACCGCACCAAAACAACTTCCTAGGTGATTCGAAGCACTTTCTACGTAATTCCAACCACACCAAAACAACTTATTAGGTGATTCGAAGCACTTTCTACGTAATTCCAACCGCACCAAAACAACTTATTAGGTGATTCGAAGCACTTTCTACGTAATTCCAACCGCACCAAAACAACTTATTAGGTGATTCGAAGCACTTTCTACGTAATTCCAACCGCACCAAAACAACTTATTAGGTGATTCGAAGCACTTTCTACGTAATTCCAACCGCACCAAAACAACTTATTAGGTGATTCGAAGCACTTTCTACGTAATTCCAACCACACCAAAACAACTTATTAGGTGACTCGAAGCACTTTCTACGTAATTCCAACCACACCAAAACAACTTCCTAGGTGATTCGAAGCACTTTCTACGTAATTCCAACCACACCAAAACAACTTATTAGGTGATTCGAAGCACTTTCTACGTAATTCCAACCGCACCAAAACAACTTATTAGGTGATTCGAAGCACTTTCTACGTAATTCCAACCACACCAAAACAACTTATTAGGTGATTCGAAGCACTTTCTACGTAATTCCAACCACACCAAAACAACTTATTAGGTGATTCGAAGCACTTTCTACGTAATTCCAACCGCACCAAAACAACTTATTAGGTGACTCGAAGCACTTTCTACGTAATTCCAACCACACCAAAACAACTTCCTAGGTGATTCGAAGCACTTTCTACGTAATTCCAACCACACCAAAACAACTTATTAGGTGATTCGAAGCACTTTCTACGTAATTCCAACCGCACCAAAACAACTTATTAGGTGATTCGAAGCACTTTCTACGTAATTCCAACCGCACCAAAACAACTTATTAGGTGATTCGAAGCACTTTCTACGTAATTCCAACCGCACCAAAACAACTTATTAGGTGATTCGAAGCACTTTCTACGTAATTCCAACCACACCAAAACAACTTCCTAGGTGATTCGAAGCACTTTCTACGTAATTCCAACCACACCAAAACAACTTATTAGGTGATTCGAAGCACTTTCTACGTAATTCCAACCGCACCAAAACAACTTCCTAGGTGATTCGAAGCACTTTCTACGTAATTCCAACCACACCAAAACAACTTATTAGGTGATTCGAAGCACTTTCTACGTAATTCCAACCGCACCAAAACAACTTATTAGGTGATTCGAAGCACTTTCTACGTAATTCCAACCGCACCAAAACAACTTATTAGGTGATTCGAAGCACTTTCTACGTAATTCCAACCGCACCAAAACAACTTATTAGGTGATTCGAAGCACTTTCTACGTAATTCCAACCGCACCAAAACAACTTATTAGGTGATTCGAAGCACTTTCTACGTAATTCCAACCACACCAAAACAACTTATTAGGTGACTCGAAGCACTTTCTACGTAATTCCAACCACACCAAAACAACTTCCTAGGTGATTCGAAGCACTTTCTACGTAATTCCAACCACACCAAAACAACTTATTAGGTGATTCGAAGCACTTTCTACGTAATTCCAACCGCACCAAAACAACTTATTAGGTGATTCGAAGCACTTTCTACGTAATTCCAACCACACCAAAACAACTTATTAGGTGATTCGAAGCACTTTCTACGTAATTCCAACCGCACCAAAACAACTTATTAGGTGATTCGAAGCACTTTCTACGTAATTCCAACCACACCAAAACAACTTATTAGGTGATTCGAAGCACTTTCTACGTAATTCCAACCGCACCAAAACAACTTATTAGGTGATTCGAAGCACTTTCTACGTAATTCCAACCACACCAAAACAACTTATTAGGTGATTCGAAGCACTTTCTACGTAATTCCAACCGCACCAAAACAACTTCCTAGGTGATTCGAAGCACTTTCTACGTAATTCCAACCGCACCAAAAAAACTTATTAGGTGATTCGAAGCACTTTCTACGTAATTCCAACCGCACCAAAACAACTTATTAGGTGATTCGAAGCACTTTCTACGTAATTCCAACCGCACCAAAACAACTTCCTAGGTGATTCGAAGCACTTTCTACGTAATTCCAACCGCACCAAAAAAACTTATTAGGTGATTCGAAGCACTTTCTACGTAATTCCAACCACACCAAAACAACTTATTAGGTGATTCGAAGCACTTTCTACGTAATTCCAACCACACCAAAACAACTTATTAGGTGATTCGAAGCACTTTCTACGTAATTCCAACCACACCAAAACAACTTATTAGGTGATTCGAAGCACTTTCTACGTAATTCCAACCACACCAAAACAACTTATTAGGTGATTCGAAGCACTTTCTACGTAATTCCAACCGCACCAAAACAACTTATTAGGTGATTCGAAGCACTTTCTACGTAATTCCAACCGCACCAAAACAACTTCCTAGGTGATTCGAAGCACTTTCTACGTAATTCCAACCACACCAAAACAACTTATTAGGTGATTCGAAGCACTTTCTACGTAATTCCAACCGCACCAAAACAACTTCCTAGGTGATTCGAAGCACTTTCTACGTAATTCCAACCGCACCAAAAAAACTTATTAGGTGATTCGAAGCACTTTCTACGTAATTCCAACCACACCAAAACAACTTATTAGGTGATTCGAAGCACTTTCTACGTAATTCCAACCGCACCAAAACAACTTCCTAGGTGATTCGAAGCACTTTCTACGTAATTCCAACCGCACCAAAACAACTTATTAGGTGATTCGAAGCACTTTCTACGTAATTCCAACCGCACCAAAACAACTTATTAGGTGATTCGAAGCACTTTCTACGTAATTCCAACCGCACCAAAACAACTTATTAGGTGATTCGAAGCACTTTCTACGTAATTCCAACCGCACCAAAACAACTTCCTAGGTGATTCGAAGCACTTTCTACGTAATTCCAACCGCACCAAAACAACTTCCTAGGTGATTCGAAGCACTTTCTACGTAATTCCAACCACACCAAAACAACTTATTAGGTGATTCGAAGCACTTTCTACGTAATTCCAACCGCACCAAAACAACTTATTAGGTGATTCGAAGCACTTTCTACGTAATTCCAACCACACCAAAACAACTTATTAGGTGATTGGAAGCACTTTCTACGTAATTCCAACCGCACCAAAACAACTTCCTAGGTGATTCGAAGCACTTTCTACGTAATTCCAACCACACCAAAACAACTTCCTAGGTGATTCGAAGCACTTTCTACGTAATTCCAACCACACCAAAACAACTTATTAGGTGATTCGAAGCACTTTCTACGTAATTCCAACAACACCAAAACAACTTCCTAGGTGATTCGAAGCACTTTCTACGTAATTCCAACCACACCAAAACAACTTATTAGGTGATTCGTAGCACTTTCTACGTAATTCCAACCACACCAAAACAACTTATTAGGTGATTCGAAGCACTTTCTACGTAATTCCAACCACACCAAAACAACTTATTAGGTGATTGGAAGCACTTTCTACGTAATTCCAACCGCACCAAAACAACTTCCTAGGTGATTCGAAGCACTTTCTACGTAATTCCAACCACACCAAAACAACTTATTAGGTGATTCGAAGCACTTTCTACGTAATTCCAACCACACCAAAACAACTTCCTAGGTGATTCGAAGCACTTTCTACGTAATTCCAACCACACCAAAACAACTTATTAGGTGATTCGAAGCACTTTCTACGTAATTCCAACCGCACCAAAACAACTTATTAGGTGATTCGAAGCACTTTCTACGTAATTCCAACCACACCAAAACAACTTATTAGGTGATTCGAAGCACTTTCTACGTAATTCCAACCACACCAAAACAACTTATTAGGTGATTCGAAGCACTATCTACGTAATTCCAACCGCACCAAAACAACTTATTAGGTGATTCGAAGCACTTTCTACGTAATTCCAACCACACCAAAACAACTTATTAGGTGATTGGAAGCACTTTCTACGTAATTCCAACCGCACCAAAACAACTTCCTAGGTGATTCGAAGCACTTTCTACGTAATTCCAACCACACCAAAACAACTTATTAGGTGATTCGAAGCACTTTCTACGTAATTCCAACCGCACCAAAACAACTTATTAGGTGATTCGAAGCACTTTCTACGTAATTCCAACCACATCAATACAACTTATTAGGTGATTCGAAGCACTTTCTACGTAATTCCAACCGCACCAAAACAACTTATTAGGTGATTCGAAGCACTTTCTACGTAATTCCAACCACACCAAAACAACTTATTAGGTGATTCGAAGCACTTTCTACGTAATTCCAACCACACCAAAACAACTTATTAGGTGATTCGTAGCACTTTCTACGTAATTCCAACCACACCAAAACAACTTATTAGGTGATTCGAAGCACTTTCTACGTAATTCCAACCGCACCAAAACAACTTATTAGGTGATTCGAAGCACTTTCTACGTAATTCCAACCGCACCAAAACAACTTATTAGGTGATTCGAAGCACTTTCTACGTAATTCCAACCACACCAAAACAACTTATTAGGTGATTCGAAGCACTTTCTACGTAATTCCAACCACACCAAAACAACTTATTAGGTGATTCGAAGCACTTTCTACGTAATTCCAACCACACCAAAACAACTTATTAGGTGATTCGAAGCACTTTCTACGTAATTCCAACCACACCAAAACAACTTATTAGGTGATTCGAAGCACTTTCTACGTAATTCCAACCACACCAAAACAACTTATTAGGTGATTCGAAGCACTATCTACGTAATTCCAACCGCACCAAAACAACTTATTAGGTGATTCGAAGCACTTTCTACGTAATTCCAACCACACCAAAACAACTTATTAGGTGATTGGAAGCACTTTCTACGTAATTCCAACCACACCAAAACAACTTATTAGGTGATTCGAAGCACTTTCTACGTAATTCCAACCACACCAAAACAACTTATTAGGTGATTCGTAGCACTTTCTACGTAATTCCAACCACACCAAAACAACTTATTAGGTGATTCGAAGCACTTTCTACGTAATTCCAACCGCACCAAAACAACTTATTAGGTGATTCGAAGCACTTTCTACGTAATTCCAACCGCACCAAAACAACTTATTAGGTGATTCGAAGCACTTTCTACGTAATTCCAACCACACCAAAACAACTTATTAGGTGATTCGAAGCACTTTCTACGTAATTCCAACCGCACCAAAACAACTTATTAGGTGATTCGAAGCACTTTCTACGTAATTCCAACCACACCAAAACAACTTATTAGGTGATTCGAAGCACTTTCTACGTAATTCCAACCACACCAAAACAACTTATTAGGTGATTCGAAGCACTTTCTACGTAATTCCAACCACACCAAAACAACTTATTAGGTGATTCGAAGCACTATCTACGTAATTCCAACCGCACCAAAACAACTTATTAGGTGATTCGAAGCACTTACTACGTAATTCCAACCACACCAAAACAACTTATTAGGTGATTGGAAGCACTTTCTACGTAATTCCAACCGCACCAAAACAACTTCCTAGGTGATTCGAAGCACTTTCTACGTAATTCCAACCACACCAAAACAACTTCCTACGTGATTCGAAGCACTTTCTACGTAATTCCAACCACACCAAAACAACTTATTAGGTGATTCGAAGCACTTTCTACGTAATTCCAACCACACCAAAACAACTTATTAGGTGATTGGAAGCACTTTCTACGTAATTCCAACCGCACCAAAACAACTTCCTAGGTGATTCGAAGCACTTTCTACGTAATTCCAACCACACCAAAACAACTTATTAGGTGATTCGAAGCACTTTCTACGTAATTCCAACCGCACCAAAACAACTTATTAGGTGATTCGAAGCACTTTCTACGTAATTCCAACCACATCAATACAACTTATTAGGTGATTCGAAGCACTTTCTACGTAATTCCAACCGCACCAAAACAACTTATTAGGTGATTCGAAGCACTTTCTACGTAATTCCAACCACACCAAAACAACTTATTAGGTGATTCGAAGCACTTTCTACGTAATTCCAACCACACCAAAACAACTTATTAGGTGATTCGAAGCACTTTCTACGTAATTCCAACCGCACCAAAACAACTTATTAGGTGATTCGAAGCACTTTCTACGTAATTCCAACCACATCAATACAACTTATTAGGTGATTCGAAGCACTTTCTACGTAATTCCAACCGCACCAAAACAACTTATTAGGTGATTCGAAGCACTTTCTACGTAATTCCAACCGCACCAAAACAACTTATTAGGTGATTCGAAGCACTTTCTACGTAATTCCAACCACACCAAAACAACTTATTAGGTGATTCGAAGCACTTTCTACGTAATTCCAACCACACCAAAACAACTTATTAGGTGATTCGAAGCACTTTCTACGTAATTCCAACCGCACCAAAACAACTTCCTAGGTGATTCGAAGCACTTTCTACGTAATTCCAACCACACCAAAACAACTTATTAGGTGATTCGAAGCACTTTCTACGTAATTCCAACCGCACCAAAACAACTTATTAGGTGATTCGAAGCACTTTCTACGTAATTCCAACCACACCAAAACAACTTATTAGGTGATTCGAAGCACTTTCTACGTAATTCCAACCGCACCAAAACAACTTATTAGGTGATTCGAAGCACTTTCTACGTAATTCCAACCACATCAATACAACTTATTAGGTGATTCGAAGCACTTTCTACGTAATTCCAACCACACCAAAACAACTTATTAGGTGATTCGTAGCACTTTCTACGTAATTCCAACCACATCAATACAACTTATTAGGTGATTCGAAGCACTTTCTACGTAATTCCAACCGCACCAAAACAACTTATTAGGTTATTCGAAGCACTTTCTACGTCATTCCAACCGCACCAAAACAACTTATTAGGTGATTCGAAGCACTTTCTACGTAATTCCAACCACATCAATACAACTTATTAGGTGATTCGAAGCACTTTCTACGTAATTCCAACCGCACCAAAACAACTTATTAGGTGATTCGAAGCACTTTCTACGTAATTCCAACCACACCAAAACAACTTATTAGGTGATTCGAAGCACTTTCTACGTAATTCCAACCGCACCAAAACAACTTATTAGGTGATTCGAAGCACTTTCTACGTAATTCCAACCACACCAAAACAACTTATTAGGTGATTCGAAGCACTTTCTACGTAATTCCAACCACACCAAAACAACTTATTAGGTGATTCGAAGCACTTTCTACGTAATTCCAACCACACCAAAACAACTTATTAGGTGATTCGAAGCACTATCTACGTAATTCCAACCACACCAAAACAACTTATTAGGTGATTCGAAGCACTTTCTACGTAATTCCAACCACACCAAAACAACTTATTAGGTGATTGGAAGCACTTTCTACGTAATTCCAACCACACCAAAACAACTTATTAGGTGATTCGAAGCACTTTCTACGTAATTCCAACCACACCAAAACAACTTATTAGGTGATTCGTAGCACTTTCTACGTAATTCCAACCACACCAAAACAACTTATTAGGTGATTCGAAGCACTTTCTACGTAATTCCAACCGCACCAAAACAACTTATTAGGTGATTCGAAGCACTTTCTACGTAATTCCAACCGCACCAAAACAACTTATTAGGTGATTCGAAGCACTTTCTACGTAATTCCAACCACACCAAAACAACTTATTAGGTGATTCGAAGCACTTTCTACGTAATTCCAACCACACCAAAACAACTTATTAGGTGATTCGAAGCACTTTCTACGTAATTCCAACCGCACCAAAACAACTTCCTAGGTGATTCGAAGCACTTTCTACGTAATTCCAACCACACCAAAACAACTTATTAGGTGATTCGAAGCACTTTCTACGTAATTCCAACCGCACCAAAACAACTTATTAGGTGATTCGAAGCACTTTCTACGTAATTCCAACCGCACCAAAACAACTTCCTAGGTGATTCGAAGCACTTTCTACGTAATTCCAACCACACCAAAACAACTTATTAGGTGATTCGAAGCACTTTCTACGTAATTCCAACCGCACCAAAACAACTTATTAGGTGATTCGAAGCACTTTCTACGTAATTCCAACCGCACCAAAACAACTTATTAGGTGATTCGAAGCACTTTCTACGTAATTCCAACCACACCAAAACAACTTATTAGGTGATTCGAAGCACTTTCTACGTAATTCCAACCACACCAAAACAACTTATTAGGTGATTCGAAGCACTTTCTACGTAATTCCAACCGCACCAAAACAACTTCCTAGGTGATTCGAAGCACTTTCTACGTAATTCCAACCACACCAAAACAACTTATTAGGTGATTCGAAGCACTTTCTACGTAATTCCAACCGCACCAAAACAACTTATTAGGTGATTCGAAGCACTTTCTACGTAATTCCAACCACACCAAAACAACTTATTAGGTGATTCGAAGCACTTTCTACGTAATTCCAACCGCACCAAAACAACTTATTAGGTGATTCGAAGCACTTTCTACGTAATTCCAACCACACCAAAACAACTTATTAGGTGATTCGAAGCACTTTCTACGTAATTCCAACCACACCAAAACAACTTATTAGGTGATTCGTAGCACTTTCTACGTAATTCCAACCACACCAAAACAACTTATTAGGTGATTCGAAGCACTTTCTACGTAATTCCAACCGCACCAAAACAACTTATTAGGTGATTCGAAGCACTTTCTACGTAATTCCAACCGCACCAAAACAACTTATTAGGTGATTCGAAGCACTTTCTACGTAATTCCAACCACATCAATACAACTTATTAGGTGATTCGAAGCACTTTCTACGTAATTCCAACCGCACCAAAACAACTTATTAGGTGATTCGAAGCACTTTCTACGTAATTCCAACCACACCAAAACAACTTATTAGGTGATTCGAAGCACTTTCTACGTAATTCCAACCACACCAAAACAACTTATTAGGTGATTCGAAGCACTTTCTACGTAATTCCAACCACATCAATACAACTTATTAGGTGATTCGAAGCACTTTCTACGTAATTCCAACCACACCAAAACAACTTATTAGGTGATTCGAAGCACTATCTACGTAATTCCAACCGCACCAAAACAACTTATTAGGTGATTCGAAGCACTTTCTACGTAATTCCAACCACACCAAAACAACTTATTAGGTGATTGGAAGCACTTTCTACGTAATTCCAACCACACCAAAACAACTTATTAGGTGATTCGAAGCACTTTCTACGTAATTCCAACCACACCAAAACAACTTATTAGGTGATTCGTAGCACTTTCTACGTAATTCCAACCACATCAATACAACTTATTAGGTGATTCGAAGCACTTTCTACGTAATTCCAACCGCACCAAAACAACTTATTAGGTGATTCGAAGCACTTTCTACGTAATTCCAACCGCACCAAAACAACTTATTAGGTGATTCGAAGCACTTTCTACGTAATTCCAACCACATCAATACAACTTATTAGGTGATTCGAAGCACTTTCTACGTAATTCCAACCGCACCAAAACAACTTATTAGGTGATTCGAAGCACTTTCTACGTAATTCCAACCACACCAAAACAACTTATTAGGTGATTCGAAGCACTTTCTACGTAATTCCAACCACACCAAAACAACTTATTAGGTGATTCGAAGCACTTTCTACGTAATTCCAACCACACCAAAACAACTTATTAGGTGATTCGAAGCACTATCTACGTAATTCCAACCGCACCAAAACAACTTATTAGGTGATTCGAAGCACTTTCTACGTAATTCCAACCACACCAAAACAACTTATTAGGTGATTGGAAGCACTTTCTACGTAATTCCAACCGCACCAAAACAACTTCCTAGGTGATTCGAAGCACTTTCTACGTAATTCCAACCACACCAAAACAACTTCCTAGGTGATTCGAAGCACTTTCTACGTAATTCCAACCACACCAAAACAACTTATTAGGTGATTCGAAGCACTTTCTACGTAATTCCAACCACACCAAAACAACTTATTAGGTGATTGGAAGCACTTTCTACGTAATTCCAACCGCACCAAAACAACTTCCTAGGTGATTCGAAGCACTTTCTACGTAATTCCAACCACACCAAAACAACTTCCTAGGTGATTCGAAGCACTTTCTACGTAATTCCAACCACACCAAAACAACTTATTAGGTGATTCGAAGCACTTTCTACGTAATTCCAACCACACCAAAACAACTTATTAGGTGATTCGAAGCACTTTCTACGTAATTCCAACCACACCAAAACAACTTATTAGGTGATTCGTAGCACTTTCTACGTAATTCCAACCACACCAAAACAACTTATTAGGTGATTCGAAGCACTTTCTACGTAATTCCAACCGCACCAAAACAACTTATTAGGTGATTCGAAGCACTTTCTACGTAATTCCAACCGCACCAAAACAACTTATTAGGTGATTCGAAGCACTTTCTACGTAATTCCAACCACACCAAAACAACTTATTAGGTGATTCGAAGCACTTTCTACGTAATTCCAACCACACCAAAACAACTTATTAGGTGATTCGAAGCACTTTCTACGTAATTCCAACCGCACCAAAACAACTTCCTAGGTGATTCGAAGCACTTTCTACGTAATTCCAACCACACCAAAACAACTTATTAGGTGATTCGAAGCACTTTCTACGTAATTCCAACCGCACCAAAACAACTTATTAGGTGATTCGAAGCACTTTCTACGTAATTCCAACCACACCAAAACAACTTATTAGGTGATTCGAAGCACTTTCTACGTAATTCCAACCGCACCAAAACAACTTATTAGGTGATTCGAAGCACTTTCTACGTAATTCCAACCACACCAAAACACCTTATTAGGTGATTCGAAGCACTTTCTACGTAATTCCAACCACACCAAAACAACTTATTAGGTGATTCGTAGCACTTTCTACGTAATTCCAACCACACCAAAACAACTTATTAGGTGATTCGAAGCACTTTCTACGTAATTCCAACCGCACCAAAACAACTTATTAGGTGATTCGAAGCACTTTCTACGTAATTCCAACCGCACCAAAACAACTTATTAGGTGATTCGAAGCACTTTCTACGTAATTCCAACCACACCAAAACAACTTATTAGGTGATTCGAAGCACTTTCTACGTAATTCCAACCGCACCAGAACAACTTATTAGGTGATTCGAAGCACTTTCTACGTAATTCCAACCACATCAATACAACTTATTAGGTGATTCGAAGCACTTTCTACGTAATTCCAACCACACCAAAACAACTTATTAGGTGATTCGAAGCACTTTCTACGTAATTCCAACCACACCAAAACAACTTATTAGGTGATTCGAAGCACTATCTACGTAATTCCAACCGCACCAAAACAACTTATTAGGTGATTCGAAGCACTTTCTACGTAATTCCAACCACACCAAAACAACTTATTAGGTGATTGGAAGCACTTTCTACGTAATTCCAACCGCACCAAAACAACTTCCTAGGTGATTCGAAGCACTTTCTACGTAATTCCAACCACACCAAAACAACTTCCTAGGTGATTCGAAGCACTTTCTACGTAATTCCAACCACACCAAAACAACTTATTAGGTGATTCGAAGCACTTTCTACGTAATTCCAACCACACCAAAACAACTTATTAGGTGATTGGAAGCACTTTCTACGTAATTCCAACCGCACCAAAACAACTTCCTAGGTGATTCGAAGCACTTTCTACGTAATTCCAACCACACCAAAACAACTTATTAGGTGATTCGAAGCACTTTCTACGTAATTCCAACCGCACCAAAACAACTTATTAGGTGATTCGAAGCACTTTCTACGTAATTCCAACCACATCAATACAACTTATTAGGTGATTCGAAGCACTTTCTACGTAATTCCAACCGCACCAAAACAACTTATTAGGTGATTCGAAGCACTTTCTACGTAATTCCAACCACATCAATACAACTTATTAGGTGATTCGAAGCACTTTCTACGTAATTCCAACCACACCAAAACAACTTATTAGGTGATTCGAAGCACTTTCTACGTAATTCCAACCGCACCAAAACAACTTATTAGGTGATTCGAAGCACTTTCTACGTAATTCCAACCACACCAAAACAACTTATTAGGTGATTCGAAGCACTTTCTACGTAATTCCAACCACACCAAAACAACTTATTAGGTGATTCGAAGCACTTTCTACGTAATTCCAACCGCACCAAAACAACTTATTAGGTGATTCGAAGCACTTTCTACGTAATTCCAACCACACCAAAACAACTTATTAGGTGATTCGAAGCACTTTCTACGTAATTCCAACCGCACCAAAACAACTTATTAGGTGATTCGAAGCACTTTCTACGTAATTCCAACCACACCAAAACAACTTATTAGGTGATTCGAAGCACTTTCTACGTAATTCCAACCGCACCAAAACAACTTCCTAGGTGATTCGAAGCACTTTCTACGTAATTCCAACCGCACCAAAACAACTTCCTAGGTGATTCGAAGCACTTTCTACGTAATTCCAACCACACCAAAACAACTTATTAGGTGATTCGAAGCACTTTCTACGTAATTCCAACCGCACCAAAACAACTTATTAGGTGATTCGAAGCACTTTCTACGTAATTCCAACCACACCAAAACAACTTATTAGGTGATTCGAAGCACTTTCTACGTAATTCCAACCACACCAAAACAACTTATTAGGTGATTCGAAGCACTTTCTACGTAATTCCAACCGCACCAAAACAACTTATTAGGTGATTCGAAGCACTTTCTACGTAATTCCAACCGCACCAAAAAAACTTATTAGGTGATTCGAAGCACTTTCTACGTAATTCCAACCACACCAAAACAACTTATTAGGTGATTCGAAGCACTTTCTACGTAATTCCAACCGCACCAAAACAACTTATTAGGTGATTCGAAGCACTTTCTACGTAATTCCAACCGCACCAAAACAACTTCCTAGGTGATTCGAAGCACTTTCTACGTAATTCCAACCACACCAAAAAAACTTATTAGGTGATTCGAAGCACTTTCTACGTAATTCCAACCGCACCAAAAAAACTTATTAGGTGATTCGAAGCACTTTCTACGTAATTCCAACCACACCAAAACAACTTATTAGGTGATTCGAAGCACTTTCTACGTAATTCCAACCACACCAAAACAACTTATTAGGTGATTCGAAGCACTTTCTACGTAATTCCAACCACACCAAAACAACTTATTAGGTGATTCGAAGCACTTTCTACGTAATTCCACCCGCACCAAAACAACTTATTAGGTGATTCGAAGCACTTTCTACGTAATTCCAACCACACCAAAACAACTTCCTAGGTGATTCGAAGCACTTTCTACGTAATTCCAACCACACCAAAACAACTTATTAGGTGATTCGAAGCACTTTCTACTTAATTCCAACCACACCAAAACAACTTATTAGGTGATTCGAAGCACTTTCTACGTAATTCCAACCACACCAAAACAACTTCCTAGGTGATTCGAAGCACTTTCTACGTAATTCCAACCACACCAAAACAACTTCCTAGGTGATTCGAAGCACTTTCTACGTAATTCCACCCGCACCAAAACAACTTATTAGGTGATTCGAAGCACTTTCTACGTAATTCCAACCGCATCAAAACAACTTATTAGGTGATTCGAAGCACTTTCTACTTAATTCCAACCACACCAAAACAACTTATTAGGTGATTCGAAGCACTTTCTACGTAGTTTCAACCACACCAAAACAACTTATTAGGTGATTCGAAGCACTTTCTACGTAATTCCAACCACACCAAAACAACTTATTAGGTGATTCGAAGCACTTTCTACGTAATTCCAACCACACTAAAACAACTTATTAGGTGATTCGAAGCACTTTCTACGTAATTCCAACCACACCAAAACAACTTATTAGGTGATTCGAAGCACTTTCTACTTAATTCCAACCACACCAAAACAACTTATTAGGTGATTCGAAGCACTTTCTACGTAATGCCACCCGCACCAAAACAACTTCCTAGGTGATTCGAAGCACTTTCTACGTAATTCCAACCACACCAAAACAACTTATTAGGTGATTCGAAGCACTTTCTACTTAATTCCAACCACACCAAAACAACTTATTAGGTGATTCGAAGCACTTTCTACTTAATTCCAACCACACCAAAACAACTTATTAGGTGATTCGAAGCACTTTCTACGTAATGCCACCCGCACCAAAACAACTTCCTAGGTGATTCGAAGCACTTTCTACGTAATTCCAACCACACCAAAACAACTTATTAGGTGATTCGAAGCACTTTCTACGTAATTCCAACCACACCAAAACAACTTATTAGGTGATTCGAAGCACTTTCTACGTAATTCCAACCACACCAAAACAACTTCCTAGGTGATTCGAAGCACTTTCTACGTAATTCCAACCACACCAAAACAACTTATTAGGTGATTCGAAGCACTTTCTACGTAATTCCAACCACACCAAAACAACTTATTAGGTGATTCGAAGCACTTTCTACGTAATTCCAACCACACCAAAACAACTTCCTAGGTGATTCGAAGCACTTTCTACGTAATTCCAACCACACCAAAACAACTTCCTAGGTGATTCGAAGCACTTTCTACGTAATTCCAACCACACCAAAACAACTTATTAGGTGATTCGAAGCACTTTCTACGTAATTCCAACCACACCAAAACAACTTCCTTGGTGATTCGAAGCACTTTCTACGTAATTCCAACCACACCAAAACAACTTCCTAGGTGATTCGAAGCACTTTCTACGTAATTCCAACCACACCAAAACAACTTATTAGGTGATTCGAAGCACTTTCTACGTAATTCCAACCGCACCAAAACAACTTATTAGGTGATTCGAAGCACTTTCTACGTAATTCCAACCACACCAGAACAACTTCCTAGGTGATTCGAAGCACTCTTTACGTAATTCCAACCACACCAAAACAACTTATTAGGTGATTCGAAGCACTTTCTACGTAATTCCAACCACACCAAAACAACTTATTAGGTGATTCGAAGCACTTTCTACGTAATTCCAACCGCACCAAAACAACTTATTAGGTGATTCGAAGCACTCTTTACGTAATTCCAACCACACCAAAACAACTTATTAGGTGATTCGAAGCACTTTCTACGTAATTCCAACCACACCAAAACAACTTATTAGGTGATTCGAAGCACTTTCTACGTAATTCCAACCACACCAAAACAACTTATTAGGTGATTCGAAGCACTTTCTACGTAATTCCAACCACACCAAAACAACTTATTAGGTGATTCGAAGCATTTTCTACGTAATTCCAACCGCACCAAAACAACTTATTAGGTGATTCGAGGTACTTTGTACGTAATTCCAACCACACCAAAACAACTTATTAGGTGATTCGAAGCACTTTCTACGTAATTCCAACAACATCAAAACAACTTATTAGGTGATTCGAAGCACTCTTTACGTAATTCCAACCACACCAAAACAACTTATTAGGTGATTCGAAGCACTTTCTACGTAATTCCAACCGCACCAAAACAACTTCCTAGGTGATTCGAAGCACTCTTTACGTAATTCCAACCACACCAAAACAACTTATTAGGTGATTCGAAGCACTTTCTACGTAATTCCAACCACACCAAAACAACTTATTTGGTGATTCGAAGCACTCTTTACGTAATTCCAACCGCACCAAAACAACTTCCTAGGTGATTCGAAGCACTCTTTACGTAATTCCAACCGCACCAAAACAACTTTTTAGGTGATTCGAGGCACTTTGTACGTAATTCCAACCACACCAAAACAACTTATTAGGTGATTCGAAGCATTTTCTACGTAATTCCAACCGCACCAAAACAACTTATTAGGTGATTCGAGGCACTTTGTACGTAATTCCAACCACACCAAAACAACTTATTAGGTGATTCGAAGCACTTTCTACGTAATTCCAACAACATCAAAACAACTTATTAGGTGATTCGAAGCACTCTTTACGTAATTCCAACCACACCAAAACAACTTATTAGGTGATTCGAAGCACTTTCTACGTAATTCCAACCACACCAAAACAACTTATTAGGTGATTCGAAGCACTTTCTACGTAATTCCAACAACATCAAAACAACTTATTAGGTGATTCGAAGCACTCTTTACGTAATTCCAACCACACCAAAACAACTTATTAGGTGATTCGAAGCACTTTCTACGTAATTCCAACCACACCAAAACAACTTATTAGGTGATTCGAAGCACTTTCTACGTAATTCCAACAACATCAAAACAACTTATTAGGTGATTCGAAGCACTTTCTACGTAATTCCAACCACACCAAATCAACTTATTAGGTGATTTGAAGCACTTTCTACGTAATTCCAACCACACCAAAACAACTTATTAGGTGATTCGAAGCACTTTCTACGTAATTCCAACCGCACCAAAACAACTTATTAGGTGATTCGAAGCACTTTCTACGTAATTCCAACCACACCAAATCAACTTATTAGGTGATTTGAAGCACTTTCTACGTAATTCCAACCACACCAAAACAACTTATTAGGTGATTCGAAGCACTTTCTACGTAATTCCAACCGCACCAAAACAACTTCCTAGGTGATTCGAAGCACTTTCTACGTAATTCCAACCACACCAAAACAACTTATTAGGTGATTCGAAGCACTTTCTACGTAATTCCAACCGCACCAAAACAACTTCCTAGGTGATTCGAAGCACTTTCTACGTAATTCCAACCGCACCAAAAAAACTTATTAGGTGATTCGAAGCACTTTCTACGTAATTCCAACCACACCAAAACAACTTATTAGGTGATTCGAAGCACTTTCTACGTAATTCCAACCGCACCAAAACAACTTCCTAGGTGATTCGAAGCACTTTCTACGTAATTCCAACCACACCAAAAAAACTTATTAGGTGATTCGAAGCACTTTCTACGTAATTCCAACCGCACCAAAACAACTTCCTAGGTGATTCGAAGCACTTTCTACGTAATTCCAACCACACCAAAACAACTTATTAGGTGATTCGAAGCACTTTCTACGTAATTCCAACCGCACCAAAACAACTTCCTAGGTGATTCGAAGCACTTTCTACGTAATTCCAACCACACCAAAACAACTTATTAGGTGATTCGAAGCACTTTCTACGTAATTCCAACCGCACCAAAACAACTTATTAGGTGATTCGAAACACTTTCTACGTAATTCCAACCACACCAAAACAACTTATTAGGTGATTCGAAGCACTTTCTACGTAATTCCAACCACACCAAAACAACTTATTAGGTGATTCGAAGCACTTTCTACGTAATTCCAACCACACCAAAACAACTTATTAGGTGATTCGAAGCACTTTCTACGTAATTCCAACCGCACCAAAACAACTTATTAGGTGATTCGAAGCACTTTCTACGTAATTCCAACAACATCAAAACAACTTATTAGGTGATTCGAAGCACTCTTTACGTAATTCCAACCACACCAAAACAACTTATTAGGTGATTCGAAGCACTTTCTACGTAATTCCAACCACACCAAAACAACTTATTAGGTGATTCGAAGCACTTTCTACGTAATTCCAACAACATCAAAACAACTTATTAGGTGATTCGAAGCACTCTTTACGTAATTCCAACCACACCAAAACAACTTATTAGGTGATTCGAAGCACTTTCTACGTAATTCCAACCACACCAAAACAACTTATTAGGTGATTCGAAGCACTTTCTACGTAATTCCAACAACATCAAAACAACTTATTAGGTGATTCGAAGCACTTTCTACGTAATTCCAACCACACCAAATCAACTTATTAGGTGATTTGAAGCACTTTCTACGTAATTCCAACCACACCAAAACAACTTCCTAGGTGATTCGAAGCACTTTCTACGTAATTCCAACCACACCAAAACAACTTCCTAGGTGATTCGAAGCACTTTCTACGTAATTCCAACCGCACCAAAACAACTTATTAGGTGATTCGAAGCACTTTCTACGTAATTCCAACCACACCAAAACAACTTCCTAGGTGATTCGAAGCACTTTCTACGTAATTCCAACCACACCAAAACAACTTATTAGGTGATTTGAAGCACTTTCTACGTAATTCCAACCGCACCAAAACAACTTATTAGGTGATTTGAAGCACTTTCTACGTAATTCCAACCGCACCAAAACAACTTCCTAGGTGATTCGAAGCACTTTCTACGTAATTCCAACCGCACCAAAACAACTTATTAGGTGATTCGAAGCACTTTCTACGTAATTCCAACCACACCAAAACAACTTATTAGGTGATTCGAAGCACTTTCTACGTAATTTCAACCGCACCAAAACAACTTCCTAGGTGATTCGAAGCACTTTCTACGTAATTCCAACCACACCAAAACAACTTCCTAGGTGATTCGAAGCACTTTCTACGTAATTCCAACCGCACCAAAACAACTTATTAGGTGATTCGAAGCACTTTCTACGTAATTCCAACCACACCAAAACAACTTCCTAGGTGATTCGAAGCACTTTCTACGTAATTCCAACCACACCAAAACAACTTCCTAGGTGATTCGAAGCACTTTCTACGTAATTCCAACCACACCAAAACAACTTATTAGGTGATTTGAAGCACTTTCTACGTAATTCCAACCGCACCAAAACAACTTATTAGGTGATTCGAAGCACTTTCTACGTAATTTCAACCGCACCAAAACAACTTATTATGTGATTCGAAGCACTTTCTACGTAATTCCAACCGCACCAAAACAACTTATTAGGTCATTCGAAGCACTTTCTACGTAATTCCAACCACACCAAAACAACTTCCTAGGTGATTCGAAGCACTTTCTACGTAATTCCAACCGCACCAAAACAACTTATTAGGTGATTCGAAGCACTTTCTACGTAATTCCAACCGCACCAAAACAACTTATTAGGTGATTCGAAGCACTTTCTACGTAATTCCAACCGCACCAAAACAACTTATTAGGTGATTCGAAGCACTTTCTACGTAATTCCAACCGCACCAAAACTACTTATTAGGTGATTCGAAGCACTTTCTACGTAATTCCAACCACACCAAAACAACTTCCTAGGTGATTCGAAGCACTTTCTACGTAATTCCAACCGCACCAAAACAACTTCCTAGGTGATTCGAAGCACTTTCTACGTAATTCCAACCGCACCAAAACAACTTATTAGGTGATTCGAAGCACTTTCTACGTAATTCCAACCGCACCAAAACAACTTATTAGGTGATTCGAAGCACTTTCTACGTAATTCCAACCACACCAAAACAACTTATTAGGTGATTCGAAGCACTTTCTACGTAATTCCAACCACACCAAAACAACTTCCTAGGTGATTCGAAGCACTTTCTACGTGATTCCAACCGCACCAAAACAACTTCCTAGGTGATTCGAAGCACTTTCTACGTAATTCCAACCGCACCAAAACAACTTATTAGGTGATTCGAAGCACTTTCTACGTAATTTCAACCGCACCAAAACAACTTATTATGTGATTCGAAGCACTTTCTACGTAATTCCAACCGCACCAAAACAACTTATTAGGTGATTCGAAGCACTTTCTACGTAATTCCACCCGCACCAAAACAACTTATTAGATGATTCGAAGCACTTTCTACGTAATTCCAACCACACCAAAACAACTTCCTAGGTGATTCGAAGCACTTTCTACGTAATTACAACAACACCAAAACAACTTATTAGGTGATTCGAAGCACTTTCTACGTAATTCCAACCGCACCAAAACAACTTATTGGGTGATTCGAAGCACTTTCTACGTAATTCCAACCGCACCAAAACAACTTATTAGGTGATTCGAAGCACTTTCTACGTAATTTCAACCGCACCAAAACAACTTATTATGTGATTCGAAGCACTTTCTACGTAATTCCAACCGCACCAAAACAACTTATTATGTGATTCGAAGCACTTTCTACGTAATTCCAACCACACCAAAACAACTTCCTAGGTGATTCGAAGCACTTTCTACGTAATTCCAACCACACCAAAACAACTTCCTAGGTGATTCGAAGCACTTTCTACGTAATTCCAACCGCACCAAAACAACTTATTAGGTGATTCGAAGCACTTTCTACGTAATTCCAACCGCACCAAAACAACTTATTAGGTGATTCGAAGCACTTTCTACGTAATTTCAACCGCACCAAAACAACTTATTATGTGATTCGAAGCACTTTCTACGTAATTCCAACCGCACCAAAACAACTTATTATGTGATTCGAAGCACTTTCTACGTAATTCCAACCACACCAAAACAACTTCCTAGGTGATTCGAAGCACTTTCTACGTAATTCCAACCACACCAAAACAACTTCCTAGGTGATTCGAAGCACTTTCTACGTAATTCCAACCGCACCAAAACAACTTATTGGGTGATTCGAAGCACTTTCTACGTAATTCCAACCGCACCAAAACAACTTATTAGGTGATTCGAAGCACTTTCTACGTAATTTCAACCGCACCAAAACAACTTATTATGTGATTCGAAGCACTTTCTACGTAATTCCAACCACACCAAAACAACTTCCTAGGTGATTCGAAGCACTTTCTACGTAATTCCAACCACACCAAAACAACTTCCTAGGTGATTCGAAGCACTTTCTACGTAATTCCAACCGCACCAAAACAACTTATTGGGTGATTCGAAGCACTTTCTACGTAATTCCAACCGCACCAAAACAACTTATTAGGTGATTCGAAGCACTTTCTACGTAATTTCAACCGCACCAAAACAACTTATTATGTGATTCGAAGCACTTTCTACGTAATTCCAACCGCACCAAAACAACTTATTATGTGATTCGAAGCACTTTCTACGTAATTCCAACCACACCAAAACAACTTCCTAGGTGATTCGAAGCACTTTCTACGTAATTCCAACCACACCAAAACAACTTCCTAGGTGATTCGAAGCACTTTCTACGTAATTCCAACCGCACCAAAACAACTTATTAGGTGATTCGAAGCACTTTCTACGTAATTTCAACCGCACCAAAACAACTTATTATGTGATTCGAAGCACTTTCTACGTAATTCCAACCGCACCAAAACAACTTATTAGATGATTCGAAGCACTTTCTACGTAATTCCAACCACACCAAAACAACTTCCTAGGTGATTCGAAGCACTTTCTACGTAATTCCAACCACACCAAAACAACTTCCTAGGTGATTCGAAGCACTTTCTACGTAATTCCAACCGCACCAAAACAACTTATTGGGTGATTCGAAGCACTTTCTACGTAATTCCAACCGCACCAAAACAACTTATTAGGTGATTCGAAGCACTTTCTACGTAATTTCAACCGCACCAAAACAACTTATTATGTGATTCGAAGCACTTTCTACGTAATTCCAACCGCACCAAAACAACTTATTATGTGATTCGAAGCACTTTCTACGTAATTCCAACCGCACCAAAGCAACTTATTAGGTGATTCGAAGCACTTTCTACGTAATTCCAACCGCACCAAAACAACTTCCTAGGTGATTCGAAGCACTTTCTACGTAATTCCAACCGCACCAAAACAACTTATTAGGTGATTCGAAGCACTTTCTACGTAATTCCAACCGCACCAAAGCAACTTATTAGGTGATTCGAAGCACTTTCTACGTAATTCCAACCGCACCAAAACTACTTATTAGGTGATTCGAAGCACTTTCTACGTAATTCCAACCGCACCAAAACAACTTATTAGGTGATTCGAAGCACTTTCTACGTAATTTCAACCGCACCAAAACAACTTATTATGTGATTCGAAGCACTTTCTACGTAATTCCAACCGCACCAAAACAACTTATTATGTGATTCGAAGCACTTTCTACGTAATTCCAACCGCACCAAAGCAACTTATTAGGTGATTCGAAGCACTTTCTACGTAATTCCAACCGCACCAAAACAACTTCCTAGGTGATTCGAAGCACTTTCTACGTAATTCCAACCGCACCAAAACAACTTATTAGGTGATTCGAAGCACTTTCTACGTAATTCCAACCGCACCAAAGCAACTTATTAGGTGATTCGAAGCACTTTCTACGTAATTCCAACCACACCAAAACAACTTCCTAGGTGATTCGAAGCACTTTCTACGTAATTCCAACCACACCAAAACAACTTCCTAGGTGATTCGAAGCACTTTCTACGTAATTCCAACCGCACCAAAACAACTTATTGGGTGATTCGAAGCACTTTCTACGTAATTTCAACCGCACCAAAACAACTTATTATGTGATTCGAAGCACTTTCTACGTAATTCCAACCGCACCAAAACTACTTATTAGGTGATTCGAAGCACTTTCTACGTAATTCCAACCGCACCAAAACATCTTATTGGGTGATTCGAAGCACTTTCTACGTAATTCCAACCGCACCAAAACAACTTATTAGGTGATTCGAAGCACTTTCTACGTAATTTCAACCGCACCAAAACAACTTATTATGTGATTCGAAGCACTTTCTACGTAATTCCAACCGCACCAAAACAACTTATTAGATGATTCGAAGCACTTTCTACGTAATTCCAACCACACCAAAACAACTTCCTAGGTGATTCGAAGCACTTTCTACGTAATTCCAACCACACCAAAACAACTTCCTAGGTGATTCGAAGCACTTTCTACGTAATTCCAACCGCACCAAAACAACTTATTGAGTGATTCGAAGCACTTTCTACGTAATTCCAACCGCACCAAAACAACTTATTAGGTGATTCGAAGCACTTTCTACGTAATTTCAACCGCACCAAAACAACTTATTATGTGATTCGAAGCACTTTCTACGTAATTCCAACCGCACCAAAACAACTTATTATGTGATTCGAAGCACTTTCTACGTAATTCCAACCGCACCAAAGCAACTTATTAGGTGATTCGAAGCACTTTCTACGTAATTCCAACCGCACCAAAACAACTTCCTAGGTGATTCGAAGCACTTTCTACGTAATTCCAACCGCACCAAAACAACTTATTAGGTGATTCGAAGCACTTTCTACGTAATTCCAACCGCACCAAAACTACTTATTAGGTGATTCGAAGCACTTTCTACGTAATTCCAACCGCACCAAAACTACTTATTAGGTGATTCGAAGCACTTTCTACGTAATTCCAACCGCACCAAAACAACTTATTAGGTGATTCGAAGCACTTTCTACGTAATTTCAACCGCACCAAAACAACTTATTATGTGATTCGAAGCACTTTCTACGTAATTCCAACCGCACCAAAACAACTTATTATGTGATTCGAAGCACTTTCTACGTAATTCCAACCGCACCAAAGCAACTTATTAGGTGATTCGAAGCACTTTCTACGTAATTCCAACCGCACCAAAACAACTTCCTAGGTGATTCGAAGCACTTTCTACGTAATTCCAACCGCACCAAAACAACTTATTAGGTGATTCGAAGCACTTTCTACGTAATTCCAACCGCACCAAAGCAACTTATTAGGTGATTCGAAGCACTTTCTACGTAATTCCAACCACACCAAAACAACTTCCTAGGTGATTCGAAGCACTTTCTACGTAATTCCAACCACACCAAAACAACTTCCTAGGTGATTCGAAGCACTTTCTACGTAATTCCAACCGCACCAAAACAACTTATTAGGTGATTCGAAGCACTTTCTACGTAATTTCAACCGCACCAAAACAACTTATTATGTGATTCGAAGCACTTTCTACGTAATTCCAACCGCACCAAAACAACTTATTGGGTGATTCGAAGCACTTTCTACGTAATTCCAACCGCACCAAAACAACTTATTAGGTGATTCGAAGCACTTTCTACGTAATTTCAACCGCACCAAAACAACTTATTATGTGATTCGAAGCACTTTCTACGTAATTCCAACCGCACCAAAACAACTTATTAGATGATTCGAAGCACTTTCTACGTAATTCCAACCACACCAAAACAACTTCCTAGGTGATTCGAAGCACTTTCTACGTAATTCCAACCGCACCAAAACTACTTATTAGGTGATTCGAAGCACTTTCTACGTAATTCCAACCGCACCAAAACTACTTATTAGGTGATTCGAAGCACTTTCTACGTAATTCCAACCGCACCAAAACAACTTATTGGGTGATTCGAAGCACTTTCTACGTAATTCCAACCGCACCAAAACAACTTATTAGGTGATTCGAAGCACTTTCTACGTAATTTCAACCGCACCAAAACAACTTATTATGTGATTCGAAGCACTTTCTACGTAATTCCAACCGCACCAAAACAACTTATTAGGTGATTCGAAGCACTTTCTACGTAATTCCAACCGCACCAAAACAACTTCCTAGGTGATTCGAAGCACTTTCTACGTAATTCCAACCGCACCAAAACAACTTATTAGGTGATTCGAAGCACTTTCTACGTAATTCCAACCGCACCAAAACAACTTATTAGGTGATTCGAAGCACTTTCTACGTAATTCCAACCGCACCAAAACTACTTATTAGGTGATTCGAAGCACTTTCTACGTAATTCCAACCGCACCAAAACTACTTATTAGGTGATTCGAAGCACTTTCTACGTAATTCCAACCGCACCAAAACAACTTATTAGGTGATTCGAAGCACTTTCTACGTAATTCCAACCGCACCAAAACTACTTATTAGGTGATTCGAAGCACTTTCTACGTAATTCCAACCGCACCAAAACTACTTATTAGGTGATTCGAAGCACTTTCTACGTAATTCCAACCGCACCAAAACAACTTATTAGGTGATTCGAAGCACTTTCTACGTAATTTCAACCGCACCAAAACAACTTATTATGTGATTCGAAGCACTTTCTACGTAATTCCAACCGCACCAAAACAACTTATTATGTGATTCGAAGCACTTTCTACGTAATTCCAACCGCACCAAAGCAACTTATTAGGTGATTCGAAGCACTTTCTACGTAATTCCAACCGCACCAAAACAACTTATTAGGTGATTCGAAGCACTTTCTACGTAATTTCAACCGCACCAAAACAACTTATTATGTGATTCGAAGCACTTTCTACGTAATTCCAACCGCACCAAAACTACTTATTAGGTGATTCGAAGCACTTTCTACGTAATTCCAACCGCACCAAAACAACTTATTAGGTGATTCGAAGCACTTTCTACGTAATTCCAACCGCACCAAAACTACTTATTAGGTGATTCGAAGCACTTTCTACGTAATTCCAACCGCACCAAAACTACTTATTAGGTGATTCGAAGCACTTTCTACGTAATTCCAACCGCACCAAAACAACTTATTAGGTGATTCGAAGCACTTTCTACGTAATTTCAACCGCACCAAAACAACTTATTATGTGATTCGAAGCACTTTCTACGTAATTCCAACCGCACCAAAACAACTTATTAGGTGATTCGAAGCACTTTCTACGTAATTCCAACCGCACCAAAACTACTTATTAGGTGATTCGAAGCACTTTCTACGTAATTCCAACCGCACCAAAACTACTTATTAGGTGATTCGAAGCACTTTCTACGTAATTCCAACCGCACCAAAACAACTTATTAGGTGATTCGAAGCACTTTCTACGTAATTTCAACCGCACCAAAACAACTTATTATGTGATTCGAAGCACTTTCTACGTAATTCCAACCGCACCAAAACAACTTATTATGTGATTCGAAGCACTTTCTACGTAATTCCAACCGCACCAAAGCAACTTATTAGGTGATTCGAAGCACTTTCTACGTAATTCCAACCGCACCAAAACAACTTCCTAGGTGATTCGAAGCACTTTCTACGTAATTCCAACCGCACCAAAACAACTTATTAGGTGATTCGAAGCACTTTCTACGTAATTCCAACCGCACCAAAGCAACTTATTAGGTGATTCGAAGCACTTTCTACGTAATTCCAACCACACCAAAACAACTTCCTAGGTGATTCGAAGCACTTTCTACGTAATTCCAACCACACCAAAACAACTTCCTAGGTGATTCGAAGCACTTTCTACGTAATTCCAACCGCACCAAAACAACTTATTAGGTGATTCGAAGCACTTTCTACGTAATTTCAACCGCACCAAAACAACTTATTATGTGATTCGAAGCACTTTCTACGTAATTCCAACCGCACCAAAACTACTTATTAGGTGATTCGAAGCACTTTCTACGTAATTCCAACCGCACCAAAACAACTTATTGGGTGATTCGAAGCACTTTCTACGTAATTCCAACCGCACCAAAACAACTTATTAGGTGATTCGAAGCACTTTCTACGTAATTTCAACCGCACCAAAACAACTTATTATGTGATTCGAAGCACTTTCTACGTAATTCCAACCGCACCAAAACAACTTATTAGATGATTCGAAGCACTTTCTACGTAATTCCAACCACACCAAAACAACTTCCTAGGTGATTCGAAGCACTTTCTACGTAATTCCAACCACACCAAAACAACTTCCTAGGTGATTCGAAGCACTTTCTACGTAATTCCAACCGCACCAAAACAACTTATTGGGTGATTCGAAGCACTTTCTACGTAATTCCAACCGCACCAAAACAACTTATTAGGTGATTCGAAGCACTTTCTACGTAATTCCAACCGCACCAAAACAACTTATTATGTGATTCGAAGCACTTTCTACGTAATTCCAACCGCACCAAAACAACTTATTATGTGATTCGAAGCACTTTCTACGTAATTCCAACCGCACCAAAACAACTTATTATGTGATTCGAAGCACTTTCTACGTAATTCCAACCGCACCAAAACAACTTCCTAGGTGATTCGAAGCACTTTCTACGTAATTCCAACCGCACCAAAACAACTTATTAGGTGATTCGAAGCACTTTCTACGTAATTCCAACCGCACCAAAACAACTTATTAGGTGATTCGAAGCACTTTCTACGTAATTCCAACCGCACCAAAACAACTTATTAGGTGATTCGAAGCACTTTCTACGTAATTTCAACCGCACCAAAACAACTTATTATGTGATTCGAAGCACTTTCTACGTAATTCCAACCGCACCAAAACAACTTATTATGTGATTCGAAGCACTTTCTACGTAATTCCAACCGCACCAAAGCAACTTATTAGGTGATTCGAAGCACTTTCTACGTAATTCCAACCGCACCAAAACAACTTATTAGGTGATTCGAAGCACTTTCTACGTAATTCCAACCGCACCAAAACTACTTATTAGGTGATTCGAAGCACTTTCTACGTAATTCCAACCGCACCAAAACAACTTATTAGGTGATTCGAAGCACTTTCTACGTAATTTCAACCGCACCAAAACAACTTATTATGTGATTCGAAGCACTTTCTACGTAATTCCAACCGCACCAAAACAACTTATTATGTGATTCGAAGCACTTTCTACGTAATTCCAACCGCACCAAAACAACTTATTAGGTGATTCGAAGCACTTTCTACGTAATTCCAACCGCACCAAAACAACTTATTAGGTGATTCGAAGCACTTTCTACGTAATTCCAACCGCACCAAAACAACTTATTAGGTGATTCGAAGCACTTTCTACGTAATTTCAACCGCACCAAAACAACTTATTATGTGATTCGAAGCACTTTCTACGTAATTCCAACCGCACCAAAACAACTTATTATGTGATTCGAAGCACTTTCTACGTAATTCCAACCGCACCAAAACAACTTATTATGTGATTCGAAGCACTTTCTACGTAATTCCAACCGCACCAAAACAACTTCCTAGGTGATTCGAAGCACTTTCTACGTAATTCCAACCGCACCAAAACAACTTATTAGGTGATTCGAAGCACTTTCTACGTAATTCCAACCGCACCAAAACTACTTATTAGGTGATTCGAAGCACTTTCTACGTAATTCCAACCGCACCAAAACAACTTATTAGGTGATTCGAAGCACTTTCTACGTAATTTCAACCGCACCAAAACAACTTATTATGTGATTCGAAGCACTTTCTACGTAATTCCAACCGCACCAAAACAACTTATTATGTGATTCGAAGCACTTTCTACGTAATTCCAACCGCACCAAAGCAACTTATTAGGTGATTCGAAGCACTTTCTACGTAATTCCAACCGCACCAAAACAACTTCCTAGGTGATTCGAAGCACTTTCTACGTAATTCCAACCGCACCAAAACAACTTATTAGGTGATTCGAAGCACTTTCTACGTAATTCCAACCGCACCAAAGCAACTTATTAGGTGATTCGAAGCACTTTCTACGTAATTCCAACCACACCAAAACAACTTCCTAGGTGATTCGAAGCACTTTCTACGTAATTCCAACCACACCAAAACAACTTCCTAGGTGATTCGAAGCACTTTCTACGTAATTCCAACCGCACCAAAACAACTTATTAGGTGATTCGAAGCACTTTCTACGTAATTTCAACCGCACCAAAACAACTTATTATGTGATTCGAAGCACTTTCTACGTAATTCCAACCGCACCAAAACTACTTATTAGGTGATTCGAAGCACTTTCTACGTAATTTCAACCGCACCAAAACAACTTATTATGTGATTCGAAGCACTTTCTACGTAATTCCAACCGCACCAAAACTACTTATTAGGTGATTCGAAGCACTTTCTACGTAATTCCAACCGCACCAAAACAACTTATTGGGTGATTCGAAGCACTTTCTACGTAATTCCAACCGCACCAAAACAACTTATTAGGTGATTCGAAGCACTTTCTACGTAATTTCAACCGCACCAAAACAACTTATTATGTGATTCGAAGCACTTTCTACGTAATTCCAACCGCACCAAAACAACTTATTAGATGATTCGAAGCACTTTCTACGTAATTCCAACCACACCAAAACAACTTCCTAGGTGATTCGAAGCACTTTCTACGTAATTCCAACCACACCAAAACAACTTCCTAGGTGATTCGAAGCACTTTCTACGTAATTCCAACCGCACCAAAACAACTTATTGAGTGATTCGAAGCACTTTCTACGTAATTCCAACCACACCAAAACAACTTATTAGGTGATTCGAAGCACTTTCTACGTAATTTCAACCGCACCAAAACAACTTATTATGTGATTCGAAGCACTTTCTACGTAATTCCAACCGCACCAAAACAACTTATTATGTGATTCGAAGCACTTTCTACGTAATTCCAACCGCACCAAAGCAACTTATTAGGTGATTCGAAGCACTTTCTACGTAATTCCAACCGCACCAAAACAACTTCCTAGGTGATTCGAAGCACTTTCTACGTAATTCCAACCGCACCAAAACAACTTATTAGGTGATTCGAAGCACTTTCTACGTAATTCCAACCGCACCAAAACTACTTATTAGGTGATTCGAAGCACTTTCTACGTAATTCCAACCGCACCAAAACTACTTATTAGGTGATTCGAAGCACTTTCTACGTAATTCCAACCGCACCAAAACAACTTATTAGGTGATTCGAAGCACTTTCTACGTAATTTCAACCGCACCAAAACAACTTATTATGTGATTCGAAGCACTTTCTACGTAATTCCAACCGCACCAAAACAACTTATTATGTGATTCGAAGCACTTTCTACGTAATTCCAACCGCACCAAAGCAACTTATTAGGTGATTCGAAGCACTTTCTACGTAATTCCAACCGCACCAAAACAACTTCCTAGGTGATTCGAAGCACTTTCTACGTAATTCCAACCGCACCAAAACAACTTATTAGGTGATTCGAAGCACTTTCTACGTAATTCCAACCGCACCAAAGCAACTTATTAGGTGATTCGAAGCACTTTCTACGTAATTCCAACCACACCAAAACAACTTCCTAGGTGATTCGAAGCACTTTCTACGTAATTCCAACCACACCAAAACAACTTCCTAGGTGATTCGAAGCACTTTCTACGTAATTCCAACCGCACCAAAACAACTTATTAGGTGATTCGAAGCACTTTCTACGTAATTTCAACCGCACCAAAACAACTTATTATGTGATTCGAAGCACTTTCTACGTAATTCCAACCGCACCAAAACAACTTATTAGATGATTCGAAGCACTTTCTACGTAATTCCAACCACACCAAAACAACTTCCTAGGTGATTCGAAGCACTTTCTACGTAATTCCAACCACACCAAAACAACTTCCTAGGTGATTCGAAGCACTTTCTACGTAATTCCAACCGCACCAAAACAACTTATTGGGTGATTCGAAGCACTTTCTACGTAATTCCAACCGCACCAAAACAACTTATTAGGTGATTCGAAGCACTTTCTACGTAATTTCAACCGCACCATAACAACTTATTATGTGATTCGAAGCACTTTCTACGTAATTCCAACCGCACCAAAACAACTTATTATGTGATTCGAAGCACTTTCTACGTAATTCCAACCGCACCAAAACAACTTATTGGGTGATTCGAAGCACTTTCTACGTAATTCCAACCGCACCAAAACAACTTATTAGGTGATTCGAAGCACTTTCTACGTAATTTCAACCGCACCAAAACAACTTATTATGTGATTCGAAGCACTTTCTACGTAATTCCAACCGCACCAAAACAACTTATTAGATGATTCGAAGCACTTTCTACGTAATTCCAACCACACCAAAACAACTTCCTAGGTGATTCGAAGCACTTTCTACGTAATTCCAACCACACCAAAACAACTTCCTAGGTGATTCGAAGCACTTTCTACGTAATTCCAACCGCACCAAAACAACTTATTGGGTGATTCGAAGCACTTTCTACGTAATTCCAACCGCACCAAAACAACTTATTAGGTGATTCGAAGCACTTTCTACGTAATTCCAACCGCACCAAAACAACTTATTATGTGATTCGAAGCACTTTCTACGTAATTCCAACCGCACCAAAACAACTTATTATGTGATTCGAAGCACTTTCTACGTAATTCCAACCGCACCAAAGCAACTTATTAGGTGATTCGAAGCACTTTCTACGTAATTCCAACCGCACCAAAACAACTTCCTAGGTGATTCGAAGCACTTTCTACGTAATTCCAACCGCACCAAAACAACTTATTAGGTGATTCGAAGCACTTTCTACGTAATTCCAACCGCACCAAAACTACTTATTAGGTGATTCGAAGCACTTTCTACGTAATTCCAACCGCACCAAAACTACTTATTAGGTGATTCGAAGCACTTTCTACGTAATTCCAACCGCACCAAAACTACTTATTAGGTGATTCGAAGCACTTTCTACGTAATTTCAACCGCACCAAAACAACTTATTATGTGATTCGAAGCACTTTCTACGTAATTCCAACCGCACCAAAACAACTTATTATGTGATTCGAAGCACTTTCTACGTAATTCCAACCGCACCAAAGCAACTTATTAGGTGATTCGAAGCACTTTCTACGTAATTCCAACCGCACCAAAACAACTTCCTAGGTGATTCGAAGCACTTTCTACGTAATTCCAACCGCACCAAAACAACTTATTAGGTGATTCGAAGCACTTTCTACGTAATTCCAACCGCACCAAAGCAACTTATTAGGTGATTCGAAGCACTTTCTACGTAATTCCAACCACACCAAAACAACTTCCTAGGTGATTCGAAGCACTTTCTACGTAATTCCAACCGCACCAAAACTACTTATTAGGTGATTCGAAGCACTTTCTACGTAATTTCAACCGCACCAAAACAACTTATTATGTGATTCGAAGCACTTTCTACGTAATTCCAACCGCACCAAAGCAACTTATTAGGTGATTCGAAGCACTTTCTACGTAATTCCAACCGCACCAAAACTACTTATTAGGTGATTCGAAGCACTTTCTACGTAATTCCAACCACACCAAAACAACTTCCTAGGTGATTCGAAGCACTTTCTACGTAATTCCAACCGCACCAGAACAACTTCCTAGGTGATTCGAAGCACTTTCTACGTAATTCCAACCGCACCAAAACAACTTATTAGGTGATTCGAAGCACTTTCTACGTAATTCCAACCACACCAAAACAACTTCCTAGGTGATTCGAAGCACTTTCTACGTAATTCCAACCACACCAAAACAACTTCCTAGGTGATTCGAAGCACTTTCTACGTAATTCCAACCACACCAAAACAACTTATTAGGTGATTCGAAGCACTTTCTACGTAATTCCAACCACACCAAAACAACTTATTAGGTGATTCGAAGCACTTTCTACGTAATTCCAACCGCACCAAAACAACTTATTAGATGATTCGAAGCACTTTCTACGTAATTCCAACAACACCAAAACAACTTATTAGGTGATTCGAAGCACTTTCTACGCAATTCCAACCGCACCAAAACAACTTATTAGGTGATTCGAAGCACTTTCTACGTAATTTCAACCGCACCAAAACAACTTATTATGTGATTCGAAGCACTTTCTACGTAATTCCAACCGCACCAAAGCAACTTATTAGGTGATTCGAAGCACTTTCTACGTAATTCCAACCGCACCAAAACTACTTATTAGGTGATTCGAAGCACTTTCTACGTAATTTCAACCACACCAAAACAACTTCCTAGGTGATTCGAAGCACTTTCTACGTAATTCCAACCACACCAAAACAACTTCCTAGGTGATTCGAAGCACTTTCTACGTAATTCCAACCACACCAAAACAACTTATTAGGTGATTCGAAGCACTTTCTACGTAATTCCAACCACACCAAAACAACTTATTAGGTGATTCGAAGCACTTTCTACGTAATTCCAACCGCACCAAAACAACTTATTAGGTGATTCGAAGCACTTTCTACGCAATTCCAACCGCACCAAAACAACTTATTATGTGATTCGAAGCACTTTCTACGTAATTCCAACCGCACCAAAACAACTTATTATGTGATTCGAAGCACTTTCTACGTAATTCCAACCGCACCAAAGCAACTTATTAGGTGATTCGAAGCACTTTCTACGTAATTCCAACCGCACCAAAACTACTTATTAGGTGATTCGAAGCACTTTCTACGTAATTCCAACCGCACCAAAGCAACTTATTATGTGATTCGAAGCACTTTCTACGTAATTCCAACCGCACCAAAACAACTTATTATGTGATTCGAAGCACTTTCTACGTAATTCCAACCGCACCAAAGCAACTTATTAGGTGATTCGAAGCACTTTCTACGTAATTCCAACCGCACCAAAACAACTTATTAGGTGATTCGAAGCACTTTCTACGTAATTCCAACCGCACCAAAACAACTTCCTAGGTGATTCGAAGCACTTTCTACGTAATTCCAACCGCACCAAAACAACTTATTAGGTGATTCGAAGCACTTTCTAAGTAATTCCAACCGCACCAAAACAACTTATTAGGTGATTCGAAGCACTTTCTACGTAATTCCAACCGCACCAAAACAACTTATTAGGTGATTCGAAGCACTTTCTACGTAATTCCAACCGCACCAAAACAACTTATTAGGTGATTCGAAGCACTTTCTACGTAATTCCAACCGCACCAAAACAACTTATTAGGTGATTCGAAGCACTTTCTACGTAATTCCAACCGCACCAAAACAACTTATTAGGTGATTCGAAGCACTTTCTACGTAATTCCAACCGCACCAAAACAACTTCCTAGGTGATTCGAAGCACTTTCTACGTAATTCCAACCGCACCAAAACACCTTCCTAGGTGATTCGAAGCACTTTCTACGTAATTCCAACCGCACCAAAACAACTTATTAGGTGATTCGAAGCACTTTCTACGTAATTCCAACCGCACCAAAACAACTTATTAGGTGATTCGAAGCACTTTCTACGTAATTCCAACCGCACCAAAACAACTTATTAGGTGATTCGAAGCACTTTCTACGTAATTCCAACCGCACCAAAACAACTTATTAGGTGATTCGAAGCACTTTCTACGTAATTCCAACCGCACCAAAACAACTTATTAGGTGATTCGAAGCACTTTCTACGTAATTCCAACCGCACCAAAACAACTTATTAGGTGATTCGAAGCACTTTCTACGTAATTCCAACCGCACCAAAACAACTTCCTAGGTGATTCGAAGCACTTTCTACGTAATTCCAACCGCACCAAAACAACTTATTAGGTGATTCGAAGCACTTTCTACGTAATTCCAACCACACCAAAACAACTTATTAGGTGATTCGAAGCACTTTCTACGTAATTCCAACCGCACCAAAACAACTTATTAGGTGATTCGAAGCATTTTCTACGTAATTCCAACCGCACCAAAACAACTTCCTAGGTGATTCGAAGCACTTTCTACGTAATTCCAACCGCACCAAAACAACTTATTAGGTGATTCGAAGCACTTTCTACGTAATTCCAACCGCACCAAAACAACTTATTAGGTGATTCGAAGCACTTTCTACGTAATTCCAACCGCACCAAAACAACTTATTAGGTGATTCGAAGCACTTTCTACTCAATTCCAACCGCACCAAAACAACTAATTAGGTGATTCGAAGCACTTTCTACGTAATTCCAACCGCACCAAAACAACTTATTAGGTGATTCGAAGCACTTTCTACGTAATTCCAACCACACCAAAACAACTTCCTAGGTGATTCGAAGCACTTTCTACGTAATTCCAACCGCACCAAAACAACTTATTAGGTGATTCGAAGCACTTTCTACGTAATTCCAACCGCACCAAAACAACTTATTAGGTGATTCGAAGCACTTTCTACGTAATTCCAACCGCACCAAAACAACTTATTAGGTGATTCGAAGCACTTTCTACGTAATTCCAACCGCACCAAAACAACTTATTAGGTGATTCGAAGCACTTTCTACGTAATTCCAACCGCACCAAAACAACTTCCTAGGTGATTCGAAGCACTTTCTACGTAATTCCAACCGCACCAAAACACCTTCCTAGGTGATTCGAAGCACTTTCTACGTAATTCCAACCGCACCAAAACAACTTATTAGGTGATTCGAAGCACTTTCTACGTAATTCCAACCGCACCAAAACAACTTATTAGGTGATTCGAAGCACTTTCTACGTAATTCCAACCGCACCAAAACAACTTATTAGGTGATTCGAAGCACTTTCTACGTAATTCCAACCGCACCAAAACAACTTATTAGGTGATTCGAAGCACTTTCTACGTAATTCCAACCGCACCAAAACAACTTATTAGGTGATTCGAAGCACTTTCTACGTAATTCCAACCGCACCAAAACAACTTATTAGGTGATTCGAAGCACTTTCTACGTAATTCCAACCGCACCAAAACAACTTCCTAGGTGATTCGAAGCACTTTCTACGTAATTCCAACCGCACCAAAACAACTTATTAGGTGATTCGAAGCACTTTCTACGTAATTCCAACCACACCAAAACAACTTATTAGGTGATTCGAAGCACTTTCTACGTAATTCCAACCGCACCAAAACAACTTATTAGGTGATTCGAAGCATTTTCTACGTAATTCCAACCGCACCAAAACAACTTCCTAGGTGATTCGAAGCACTTTCTACGTAATTCCAACCGCACCAAAACAACTTATTAGGTGATTCGAAGCACTTTCTACGTAATTCCAACCGCACCAAAACAACTTATTAGGTGATTCGAAGCACTTTCTACGTAATTCCAACCGCACCAAAACAACTTATTAGGTGATTCGAAGCACTTTCTACTCAATTCCAACCGCACCAAAACAACTAATTAGGTGATTCGAAGCACTTTCTACGTAATTCCAACCGCACCAAAACAACTTATTAGGTGATTCGAAGCATTTTCTACGTAATTCCAACCGCACCAAAACAACTTCCTAGGTGATTCGAAGCACTTTCTACGTAATTCCAACCGCACCAAAACAACTTATTAGGTGATTCGAAGCACTTTCTACGTAATTCCAACCACACCAAAACAACTTATTAGGTGATTCGAAGCACTTTCTACGTAATTCCAACCGCACCAAAACAACTTATTAGGTGATTCGAAGCATTTTCTACGTAATTCCAACCGCACCAAAACAACTTCCTAGGTGATTCGAAGCACTTTCTACGTAATTCCAACCGCACCAAAACAACTTATTAGGTGATTCGAAGCACTTTCTACGTAATTCCAACCGCACCAAAACAACTTATTAGGTGATTCGAAGCACTTTCTACGTAATTCCAACCGCACCAAAACAACTTATTAGGTGATTCGAAGCACTTTCTACTCAATTCCAACCGCACCAAAACAACTAATTAGGTGATTCGAAGCACTTTCTACGTAATTCCAACCGCACCAAAACAACTTATTAGGTGATTCGAAGCACTTTCTACGTAATTCCAACCACACCAAAACAACTTCCTAGGTGATTCGAAGCACTTTCTACGTAATTCCAACCGCACCAAAACAACTTCCTAGGTGATTCGAAGCACTTTCTACGTAATTCCAACCGCACCAAAACACCTTCCTAGGTGATTCGAAGCACTTTCTACGTAATTCCAACCGCACCAAAACAACTTATTAGGTGATTCGAAGCACTTTCTACGTAATTCCAACCGCACCAAAACAACTTATTAGGTGATTCGAAGCACTTTCTACGTAATTCCAACCGCACCAAAACAACTTCCTAGGTGATTCGAAGCACTTTCTACGTAATTCCAACCGCACCAAAACAACTTCCTAGGTGATTCGAAGCACTTTCTACGTAATTCCAACCGCACCAAAACAACTTATTAGGTGATTCGAAGCACTTTCTACTCAATTCCAACCGCACCAAAACAACTTCCTAGGTGATTCGAAGCACTTTCTACGTAATTCCAACCGCACCAAAACAACTTATTAGGTGATTCGAAGCACTTTCTACGTAATTCCAACCACACCAAAACAACTTATAAGGTGATTCGAAGCACTTTCTACGTAATTCCAACCACACCAAAACAACTTATAAGGTGATTCGAAGCACTTTCTACGTAATTCCAACCACACCAAAACAACTTATTAGGTGATTCGAAGCACTTTCTACGTAATTCCAACCGCACCAAAACAACTTATTAGGTGATTCGAAGCACTTTCTACGTAATTCCAACCGCACCAAAACAACTTATTAGGTGATTCAAAGCACTTTCTACGCAATTCCAACCGCACCAAAACAACTTCCTAGGTGATTCGAAGCACTTTCTACGTAATTCCAACCGCACCAAAACAACTTCCTAGGTGATTCGAAGCACTTTCTACGTAATTCCAACCGCACCAAAACAACTTATTAGGTGATTCGAAGCACTTTTCACAGTTGCCAAAACGGTGCTTGCCATGCCGTTGAGGGAATTACACTTGGTGGTGTATTTTGTGCACACTTTTAGTCACATACGTGTATCGGCCATATCGCCCTTTTGCGTACCTCGGATCGAAATGCCATGTATGGACGAAAGATAGTCGTTGAGACGATAAACATTCGTGCCGAACATTGCTTTCCACTAGCTCGTACGGAAAAGTGAATTTTTGGGGAAAAGGCAGTTTACCATGCATATTTACCTCGCCTTTTGCTCACCATGCATATTAACCTTGCCTTTTGGCCAAATCCCCGAATATCGTCTCCGCGTTACCAGTTAGCGCTTCCAAGTGTTCGGAGCAAAGTTTCAACATGATAAGTACTTGCCAAAACGGTGCTTGCCATGCCGGTCAGGGAATTTCACGCGGTGGCACATTTTGTGCACACTTTTTGTCACATACGTGTATCGGCCATATCGCCCTGTTGCGTACCTCGGATCGAAATGCCGTATATGGACAAAAGATAGGCCTCGTGGAGATAAACATTCGTGCTGAACATTGCTTTCCGCTAGCTCGTACGGAAAAGTAAGTTTTAGGGCAAGAGGCAGTTTACCATGCATATTTACCTCGCCTTTTGCTTACCATGCATATTAACCTTGCCTTTTGGCCAAATCCCCGAATATCGTCTCCGCGTTACCAGTTAGCGCTTCCAAGTGTTCGGAGCAAAGTTTCAACATGATAAGTACTTGCCAAAACGGTGCTTGCCATGCCGTTTAGGGAATTACACTTGGTGGCGCATTTTGTGCACACTTTTTGTCACATACGTGTATCGGACATATCGCCCTTTTGCGTACCTCGGATTGAAATGCCGTATATGGACAAAAGATAGGCCTCATGGCGATGAACATTCGTGCCGAACATTGCTTTCCGCTAGCTCGTACTGAAAAGTGAGTTTTTGGGCAACAGGCAGTTTACCATGCATATTTACCTCGCCTTTTGCTCACCACGCATATAAACCTTGCCTTTTGCCCAAATCCCCGAATACCGTCTCCGCGTTACCAGTTAGCGCTTCCAAGTGTTCAAAGCAAAGTTCCAACATGATAAGTACTTGCCAAAACAGTGCTCTCCATGCCGTTAAGGGAATTACACGCGGTGGCGCATTTTGTGCACACTTTTTGTAACACACGTGTATCGGCCTTATTGCCCTTTTGCGTACCTCGGATCGAAATGCCATGAATGGACGAAAGATAGTCCTTAAGACGATAAACATTCGTGCGGAACATTGCTTTCCGCTAGCTCGTACTGAAAAGTGAGTTTTTGGGCAACAGGCAGTTTACCATGCATATTTACCTCGCCTTTTGCTCACCATGCATATTTACCTTGCCTTTTTCCCAAATCCCCGAATATCGTCTCCACATTGATAGTTAGCGCTGCCAAGTGTTCGGAGCAAAGTTCCAACATGATAAGTACTTGCCAAAACGGTGCTTGCCATGCCGGTCAGGGAATTACACTTGGTGGCGCATTTTGTGCACACTTTTTGTCACATACGTGTATCGGCCATATCGCCCTTTTGTGTACCTCGGATCGAAATGCCATGAATGGACGCAAAGTCGAGCAAGCACATAAAGTGTAGGAAAGATGGTTTTAAATGTCGGTGGTGCAAAAGGGACCAACGTTGGTGCGCCCGAACATACCCCAACCACCCCTTACCCCCCACATCTTAGCGCCCTGCACCCTGGAACTCACTCCGCGGGATAATTTACCGTAACCATGAACTCAATCCGCGGTACGTCGGTCGGCTAAACGGCTAAGTTGTAGATCGTGACGAGGTGAGACTATTTGCTTATTATTCATTTTTCCCTCCGATCCCTCTTACCCCCCGCAAATCGTCCTACAAAGTGCACTTTGGCCGACTAAGTTCCCAAATTTTGTGGTCATCAACCAATATCTTCGTGTTCTTTCAAGTTAGCTTATTCAAACTTAAGGGTTTGAGTGAGTTTCGGATTTCTCAAATAATAAATGATCTTTGTTTCGATTTCATCAAATTTTCTTTTGCATTTTTTTTATGTTAATAATCAAATGTCATTTTACCAGTATAAACTTCTCACTTTTTAAAATATTGAAGCCTTATTAAAAATTCAACTAAAATAGGGATGAAACGGGGAATTTTGAATGGTGATTATTGAATTAAAAAAGAAATGGTAAAAAAATGGTCTTTTAAAAATAAAGTTTAACACCCAAAGTGCGGCAGTCCACGTTTTCTTATTTTTAAGGAACTCAACGATCAGGTGATGCGGACGTATCGTCTTTAATCAGCTTTGCTCCAACATTTCTAAAATCATTTGAAAAAAAAAAAACGATTATGAGAATTGCATATGGTATTTTAATCGAATTTGATAATGAAAAAAAAACAGAAAAAACCTATTTACAAACCTTTTGAGCAACAAAGACTACAAGTCAATTTTCCACTTGGCCTTCAGCTGCACGTATCTTAGATATACCTTTGCTTTCTGCTTTGGCAGCATACTCAAAAATTTTTTAAGGTCGGCGAAGTATTGTTTCTGCATGTCTTTTCTGTTTCTTGCGATGATTTGCTTTGAGGCATTCGAAAGCTTTTTAAATGACTCCCGCAGACTGCTTGCTTTCCCAGTGTAAATGAATCGTGCAAAAAACTCAAGCGATGTTCTGTGAAATACAATTTGGGAATGATTTGGTTTTGCACTTGACGACATATAAAAGTACACGTTGTTGTGGCATTCTTACCTTGGTGGAAGGGTGGGTTCCCGCAGCCTACCGCTGTTTGTAGTTTTTTTTCCTTTAAACGTCGCGCCAGGCCTATTACGAATGAGTTAGTAAAAAGAAGTAGTTTAAAAAAAATATTCATCAGCATCTGGACCAAACAACTTCTCTTACCGTTCCTTGCCACTCCTTTCGTGAATAAGTGTTTCTTTCAAAAGGCGTATGTATTCATTCCTTGCATCATCAGATAGGCTTTCAATATATTGTGGCGCCTCCTGCAGGAAAAGTTCTTGCGCGTTTTTCTTCACTGTTTCAATGACGCTCTTTAGTCGTCTTGACAGCCCCTCGAAGGTTTTTTTGCACTCCATCGGATCACCAAAATAGAGAAACTGGTTATAAAATTGAAGCAAATTGCTGTGGGAAATAGGCAGAAATAGTTTAGTATTGTGTAACGGACCATTTTCGACGCAAAAACGTTTTTTCAAGAAATACCTTGGTGGTGGCTCAAGAAATTGTGATGAGTGTAGCATCTGTGCCGGAGTGGTAACCCTTAAAATATAAAAAAAAAATATGTTTGTCAATCTAAGCAACGAAACATTCAAAACATATTTGCACACCAGCTTGCTAAAGAACGGTTCTATGTTTTTACTGACCGCCTTCATTGTACAAAACATTTCTATCTTTAGCGAACCAATGTTGCTTTGCATGCGAATACACATCGCAATGAAAGCCTCATATTATTTAAATGAAAAACTTACGTTACTGCTTGCCTGTCAGATGATGCAGTTGAATGGACATCGCTGCTGATAGCACACCGCATTGACTGCACGTAGTGTGTCAGCATTTGCTGGTAGCGAGGCTTTTTCTCTGACGGGAGCAAGTCGATGTAGTCAGCCATTTTTGAAACAAACGCTGCTTGTTTTTTGCTGAGCTCGGTTTGCAGCGCTTGTTTTTGTTCGGCAGTCAATTCCTTATACTGCTTAATGGCTGCCTTGCGCCACGCAACCGCCGGAATTGATTTGTTTTTATTGGAAAACTTGTGCATAAAATATTCGCTGAGTTGAAGTGGCACGTATTTTGGCTTCTCAGCATTTTTGTTATCCATTTTATTCGTCGTCGTACTGAAAAAAAAAAAAACAAAACAATAAGATTACACAACAAAAAACCATCGTTTTAAATATAAACAGTTATAAGAGCATCTTTCAACGCTGCTCGATATATGCAGGCCAATTCTATATTTTTTCCTGTCCCACATAGACCCTTAACTATGACCTGGGGGGAAATAGGTGGGGCTTGGGTTTGAGCGGGGGTGTAGGGTGTGTTCTGGTGAAACCAGAGTGGTCAATTGCCCGGCACCGAGGCTCAAACCAGTTTTCCCCCCACT
Organism: Anopheles coustani; assembly: GCF_943734705.1. Lineage (NCBI taxonomy): Eukaryota > Metazoa > Arthropoda > Insecta > Diptera > Culicidae > Anopheles > Anopheles coustani. Next base: position 25,827 of record NW_026525406.1, on the reverse strand, counting down.
TTTATGTTGTTTCCTGCACTTGCTCGAAACTTTCGAGCAGTATCGAGCAGTCGCTGTGCTGGTTGGGCGTGCCGGTCCGGAAAAACCTATGGTGTTAAATGTTTTTTTTTGTCAAAATTCTAGTTTAAAGTAAATTCTTCTGTGGTTTTCACGGCAATATCCTTCACAACACATCATTGAGCACTTGAAAAAAAAATTATCAACTTTGCTTGACCACATGTCATGTTTTTAATGTTTTGCAACTAGTGTCACCCGATGTGCCGATTTTGAATAAATATCCGATTCGGCAAATCTTTACCGCTTTGGAAGCGATTTTTACTAACAATTCACTCACTTTTCTGGAATCACTTGAGTTTTTCACTTTCTTCACTTTTTACGTTTCTCACTTTTAAAGTCGTCCGTACTGCTCGGAGGTTGAAAGCAAAAGAGAATCTACCTCGTGGTCGATTCTGACAGATGTCATTTTTCATGGTGCTTACGACTTAAGGTAGGGTTAGCATAAGATACTTGAACTAGAGGTAAAAACATGATCAAGGTGTCTAGGAACGTCTGGACTATTCGGTTATCAAACCGGCCCTGCTGGCAAATCAAGCACTCGAATCTCGCCCTCCTGTCCACCGGAGTACTCGAATTTTTCGAGCAAAGTCGAGCAAGCACGAATAGTGTAGAAAAGATGGTTTTAAATGTCCGTGATGCACGAGTGACCAATGTTGGTGTGGCCAAACATACCCCATCCACCCCGTACCCCCACATCTTACCGCCCTGCACCCATGACAACTTTGGTGATGGTTCGAAGCACTTTTTATGTAATTCCAACCAAACCAAAACAACTTCCTAGGTGGTTCGAAGCACTTTTTACGTAATTTCAACCACACCAAAACAACTTCGAAGGTGGTTCGAAGCACTTTCTACGTATTTAAAACAACACCAAAACAACTTTGAAGGTGGTTCGTAGCACTTTTTACGTATTCCCAACCACACTAAAACAACTTTGAAGTTGGTTCGGAGCTTTTTTTAAATTCTCGACCACATCAAAACAACTTCCTAGGTGGTTCGAAGCACTTTTTACGTCATTCCAACCAAACTAAAACAACTTTGGAGATGGTTCGAAGCACTTTCTACGTAATTGCAACCACACCAAAACAACTTCCTTGATGGTTCGAAGCACTTTTAACGTATACCCGACCACACCAAAACAACTTTGGAGATGGTTCGAAGCACTTTTTATGTAATTCCAACCAAACCAAAACAACTTCCTAGGTGGTTCGAAGTACTTTTTACGTATTCCCAAACACACCAAAACAACTTTGGAGATGGTTCGAAGCACTTTTTACGTAATTCCAACCAAACCAAAACAACTTTGGAGATGAATGTCTCGTGTTTGGTACGTTCCGGTAAAAATCTATTTTGGAATGTAGACCAGTAAGCGTTTCGAAGCATAGCGTATCTTTTCGGTATCCAGAATATAAAGTTAAACCATCCTCGTGCGTGATAATCGGATAAATACAATCCAAACGGTGGGTATGGGTGACGTACCACGGATTGAGTTCATGGGTACGGGAAATTATCCCGCGGAGTGAGTTCGAGGGTGCAGGGCGGTAAGATGTGGGGGGTAAGGGGTGGTTGGGGTATGTTCGGGCGCACCAACGTAGGTCCCTTTTGCACCACCGACATTAAAAACCATCTTTCCTGCACTTTTCGTGCTTGCTCGACTTTGCTCGAAAAATTCGAGTACTTCGGTTGACAGCGGGGCTAGATTCGAGTAGTTGATTTGCCAGCGGGGCCGAATTGTCAACCGAACATTCCAGACGTTGAAAAGTTTTTTGCTAAAATCTTCGTCAATTTTCCCCCAATTGGTCTGCGGTTTTTACTAAAAATTTTAAAATAATTTTGCGCGTCTATTGGTGTTAGGATTGACTGCGAACTCGAAAATTTTTTGCGACCATTTTTTCCCAAACCACGTGTCCAAACACAAGTTTTTTGCTTCTCTTTCGCTCAAATCCCATCCGATCGAACTGCGGTTTGCGGCGTTCATTTCAAAATAATTTTACGCGTCTTTTTATATGCATTTTGTTGAGTTGTTCAAAAAAAATATGTTTTCATGAAAATAATGGGTTAGCACCTGAGACTACGCCCCGTGACGCCAAATGTGCCGCACAGGGTTTTCACTTTTTTTTAGAGTTCATAAAATGCGCATAAAGTATTGACAAAATGGTGATAGAAAAACCTGCTAACGTTTCGCTTTTGCTTAGCTAGTTAAACCATTTCTCCACATTCAAGCGCGATCTATTCCGTTGGTGTTAGTAAACGAAGCATTAAAAGAGGGGGATAAGGCCGGGACATAGTTTAACCAACGGTTTATTTTTCTCCGAATTTAAGTAGGCTAAAGTATTCGCCAAGCACACCGCAACCGGCATGCTACCGTACCGAATCAGTTTTTCATGGACGGTCAAAGCACCCAATGTGTTAACGGCGACGCGCAAATCATGGTAACGGTTCTTTTTCCGCCGAATTCCAGCCACGCGACGTGTGCACCGAGCAACCCTGACCTTGATAGAACCAATTCGAAAATTCACGGTCAGTCTGCTTAGTTCGTTCTTCGCTTCTGCACTCATACTCTACGGAAAACATTTTTTTCCCATGAACTAAAGACGGTCATATTGGTCGTTAACCGTTTGTGGCGAGAACTTGGCCATATGGCAAGGTAAATATGCATGGTAAACTGCCTTTTGCCCAAAAACTCACTTTTCGGTACATGCTAGCGGAAAGCAATGTTCGAAACGAATGTTTATCGCTACAAGGCCTATCTTTTGTCCATACATGGCATTTCGATCCGAGGTACGCAAAAGGGCAATATGGCCGATACACGTATGTGACAAAAAGTGTGCACAAAATGCGCTACCAAGTAAAATTCCCTGACCGGCATGGCAAGCACTGTTTTGGCAAGTACTTATCATGTTGGAACTTTGATTCGAACACTTGCAAGCGCTAACTGGTAACGCGGAGACGATGATCGGGGATTTGGCCAAAAGGCAAGGTTAATATGCATGGTAAGCAAAAGGCGAGGTAAATATGCATGGTAAACTGCCTTTTGCCTAAAAACTCACTGTTCCGTACGAGCAAGCGGAAAGCAATGTTTGGCACGAATATTAATCGCCACGAGGTCTATCTTTCGTCCATATACGGCATTTCGGTTCGAGGTACGCAAAAGGGCGATATGGCCGATACACTTATGTGACAAAAAGTGTGCACAAAATGCGCCACCAAGTGTAATTCCCTGACCGGCATGGCAAGCACCGTTTTGGCAAGTACTTATCATGTTGGAACTTTGCTTTGAACACTTGGAAGCGCTAACTGGTAACGCGGAGACGGTATTCGGGGATTTGGGCAAAAGGCAAGGTTAATATGCATGGTGAGCAAAAGGCAAGGTAAATATGCATGGTAAACTGACTTTTGCCCAAAAACTCACTTTTCCGTACGTGCTAGCGGAAAGCAATGTTCGCCACGAATGTTTATCGCTACGAGGTCTATCTTTCGTCCATATACGGCATTTCGATCCGAGGTACGCAAAAGGGCAATATGGCCGATACACGTATGTGACAAAAAGTGTGCACAAAATGCGACACCAAGTGTAATTCCCTTAACGGCATGGGAAGCACCGTTTTGGCAAGTACTTATCATGTTGGAACTTTGCTCCGAACACTTGGCAGCGCTAACTATCAACGTGGAGACGATATTCGGGGATTTGGGAAAAAGGCAAGGTAAATATGCATGGTGAGCAAAAGGCGAGGTAAATATGCATGGTAAACTGCCTCTTGCCCTAAAACTCACTTTTCCGTACGAGCTAGCAGAAAGCAATGTTCGGCACGAATGTTCATCGTCTCAAGGACTATCTTTCGTCCACACATGGCATTTCGATCCGAGGTACGCAAAAGGGCGATATGGCCGATACACGTATGTGACAAAAAGTGTGCACAAAATGCGCCACCAAGTGTAATTCCCTTAACGGCATGGCAAGCACCGTTTTGGCAAGTACTTATCATGTAGCAACTTTGATCAGAACACTTGGAAGCGCTAACTGGTAACGCGGAGACGATATTCGGGGATTTGCCCAAAAGGCAAGGTTAATATGCATGGTGAGCAAAAGGCGAGGTAAATATGCATGGTAAACTGCCTCTTGCCCAAAAACTCACTTTTCCGTAAGAGCTAGCGGAAAGCAATGTTTGACACGAATGTTAATCGCTACAAGGTCTATCTTTCGTCCATACATGGCATGGCATTTCGATCCGAGGTACGCAAAAGGGCGATATGGCCGATACACGTATGTGACAAAAAGTGTGCACAAAATACACCACCAAGGGAATTACACTCAACGGCATGGCAAGCACCGTTTTGGCAAGTACTTATCATGTTGAAACTTTGCTCCGAACACTTGGAAGCGCTAACTATCAACGTGGAGACGATATTCGGGGATTTGGCCAAAAGGCAAGGTTAATATGCATGGTGAGCAAAAGGCGAGGTAAATATGCATGGTAAACTGCCTTTTGCCCAAAAACTCACTTTTCCATACGAGCTAGCGGAAAGCAATTTTCGGCACGAATGTTCATCGTCACGAGGCCTATCTTTCGTCCATACATGGCATTTCGATCCGAGGTATGCAAAAGGGCGATATGGCCGATACACGTATGTGACAAAAAAAGTGCACAAAATGCGCCTTGGCCGGCACTTGCCAAAATCATACTTGAACCACAAATACCGCCCATGTGCTATGAGATAGTTGTGAAGCGAAAATTTTTTTAAATTAGATGGGCGTATACGAAACTCTTATAACATGGGGACAACCTGGTCAGAGAGCTGCAAGTTGGTCATATGGCCTGATTATCGTTCTTGGCGTACACTTGGTGTACCAAGGTTAGGTACCTTTCATGAATTATTACTCGGACGGTTTGCTTCTGAGCGACAAAAAAGGAAAAGAATTAGAATAGTCTTGAATGGGACAATTTAGGAAAAATGTGAGCAAAAAATCAGCAAGTCCAGGCGCGAAGCTATTAGTGAAACATAGAGCAAAATGCGTCCTTAAACTAATGAAATGGGACTTTGACCAAGAATACCGGCAAGTTGAAGAAGACATAGTAAGTTGACGTAGAACATTTATAATTCGTGCGTGATATGCCCAATAAAAAAATACGCAGGGTCAAGACGGTAGCTGGCCTGCAAAATTTAGTTATCGGTGATTCATGGTTTGCACCTAAGTATGGCAAAAACAGCTCAAGGTACCTTACAAGTAGGAAAATTCTCAGGAAAGTTTTTCACGATTTTGCTCTCGTTTGAGTTTGCAAATGACGCGGAAAAATATAAAAAAAAAATTTGCTGAAAACCGCAAGTGAATCGAAGTAAAACTAACGAAATAATGAGTGAACAACATTAGTCCCACAAAAATTTCAATTTCCGTCAATGGGGAACAAATTAAATTTTTGTCAATGGGGAACAATTTAAATTTCTGTCCCAACAAGCAGTTTTTCGGACCAAGATTAAGGGAAGGATAGTGGTAACGGTGTTTTGAGCCCAGCTGATGCCCAGGTACCCCCCGTGGGTAGTGCAGGACCCCAGCCACGACCACCTCCCTTCCTCCCCAACCCACCTCCTCACCCTCACACCGTTCAGAGGGCAAGGAGGAAAGGCAAGGTTAATATGCATGGTGAGCAAAAGGCGAGGTAAATATGCATGGTAAACTGCTTTTTGCCCAAAAACTCACTTTTCCGTACGAGCTAGCGGAAAGCAATGTTCGACACGAAAGTTTATCGCCACAAGGCCTATCTTTTGTCCATATACGGCGTTTCGATCCGAGGTACGCAAAAGGGCGATATGGCCGATACACGTATGTGACAAAAAGTGTGCACAAAATGCGCCACCAAGTGTAATTCCCTTAACGGCATGACAAGCACTGTTTTGGCCAGTACTTATCATGTTGGAACTTTGCTCCGAACACTTGGAAGCGATAACTGGTAACGCGGAGACGATATTCGGGGATTTGGCCAAAAGGCAAGGTTAATATGCATGGTGAGCAAAAGGCGAGGTAAATATGCATGGTAAACTGCCTTTTGCCCAAAAACTCACTTTTCCGTACGTGCTAGCGGAAAGCAATGTTCGCCACGAATGTTTATCGCCGCAAGGCCTATCTTTCGTCCATATACGGCATTTCGATCCGAGGTACGCAAAAGGGCGATATGGCCGATACACGTATGTGACAAAAAGTGTGCACAAAATGCGCCACCAAGTGTAATTCCCTTAACGGCATGACAAGCACTGTTTTGGCCAGTACTTATCATGTTGGAACTTTGCTCCGAACACTTGGAAGCGATAACTGGTAACGCGGAGACGATATTCGGGGATTTGGCCAAAAGGCAAGGTTAATATGCATGGTGAGCAAAAGGCGAGGTAAATATGCATGGTAAACTGCCTTTTGCCCAAAAACTCACTTTTCCATACGAGCTAGCGGAAAGCAATGTTCGGCACGAATGTTCATCGTCACGAGGCCTATCTTTCGTCCATACATGGCATTTCGATCCGAGGTATGCAAAAGGGCGATATGGCCGATACACGTATGTGACAAAAAAAGTGCACAGAATGCGCCTTGGCCGGCACTTGCCAAAATCATACTTGAACCACGAATACCGCCCATGTGCTATGAGATAGCTGTTAAGCGAAAACTATTTTTAAATTAGATGGGCGTATACGAAACTTTTATTACATGGGGACAACCTGGTCAGAGAGCTGCAAGTTTTTCATATGGCCTGATGATCGTTCTTGGCGTACACTTGGTGTACCAAGGTTAGGTATTTTTCATGAATTATTACTCGGACGGTTTGCTACTGAGCGAAAAAAAGAGAATAGAATTAGAATAGCCTTGAATGGGACAATTTAGTAAAAATGTGAGCAAAAAATCAGCAAGTCCAGGCGCGAAGCTATTAGTGAAACATAGAGCAAAATGCGTCCTTAAACTAATGAAATGGGACTTTGACCAAGAATACCGGCAAGTTGAAGAAGACATAGTAAGTTGACGTAGAACATTTATAATTCGTGCGTGATATGCCCAATAAAAAAATACGCAGGGTCAAGGTGGTTGCTTGCCTCCAAAGTGGAGTTATCGGTGATTCATGGTATGCACCCAAATATTACCAAAACAGCTCAAGGTACCTTACAAGTAGGAAAATTCTCGGAAAAGTTTTTCACGATTTTGCTCTCGTTTGAGTTTGCAAATGACGCAGAAAAATATATAAAAAATTTTGCTGAAAACCGCAAGTGAATCGAAGTAAAACTAACGAAATAATGAGTGAACAACATTAGTCCCACAAAAATTTAAATTTCTGTCAATGGGGAACAAATTAAATTCCTGTCAATGGGGATAAAATTAAATTTCTGTCCCAACAAGCAGTTTTTCGGCCCAAGATTAAGGGAACGTTGGTGGTAACGGTGTTTTGAGCCCAGCCGATGCCCAGGTACACCCCGTGGGTAGTGCAGGACCCCAGCCACGATCACCAAACTTCCATCCATTCCCTTTCCCCCACCTCCCCCCCCCCCCTCCCTCTGTGAAGAGGGTGACTTTACATTACTCCACATTCAAGGGCGATCTATTCCATTGGTGTTAGTAAACGAAGCAGTAAAGAGGGTGATATGGCCGTGACCTAGGTTTACCAACGGTTTGTTTTTCTCCGAATTTTGACCAGTAAACGTAGCAGTACAGAGTGGGATATGGTAGTGACCTAGTTTTACCAACGGGTTATTTTCCCCCGAATTTCAGCCTGTAAACGAAGCAGAACATGAGGAGGGAATGGAAGTGACCTAGTTTAGATAACGATTTATTTTTCTCCGAATTTAAGTTGGCTTACGTATGCGATAAGAACACCGCAACCGGTATGCTACAGTACCGAACCAGTTTCTCCTGGATGGTCAATGCCACCAAAGTGTTGGCGGCGACGCGCAAATCATGGTAACGGTTCTTTTTCCGCCGAATTCCAGCCACGCAATGTGTGCACCGAGCGACCCTAACCTTGATAGAACCAATTCGAATATTCACGGTCAGTCTGCTTAGTTCATTGTTCGCTTTTGCACAAGTACTCAACGGAACAAAATTTTTTTTCCCATGAAATGAAGTCGGTCATTTGGGTCGTTGACCGATCGTGGCGCAAACTTGGCAAAAAGCGAGGTAAACATTTTCGGTGTTTCCAAGAACTCGGAAGGGATTTTCAAGCATCTCTAAAGTACATTTTCGGTGTTTCCAAGTACTTGAGAGTGATTTTCAAGCATCTCCAAGGTCCATTTTTGGTTTTTCCAAGTACTTGGGAGTGATTTTCAAGCATCTCCAAGGCACATTATTGATCTCTCCAAGTACTTCAGAGTATTTTTCAAGCATTTCCAAAGTACATTTTTTGTGTTTACAAGATTTTCAAGCACCTCCAAGGTACATTATCGATCTTTCCAAGCACTTGTGAGTGATTTTCAAGTATCTCCAAGGTACATTATTGATCTTTCCAAGCATTTCCAAAGCACATTTTTGGTATTTCCAAGTACTTGGAATCGATTGTTGAGCTTTTTGCAAGAAGATTCTATGTTCTACATGAAAATATATACACAGCTTGCTTATTTAAGTACTTCGTTTGGAAGAAAATACTTAAAACCTGCAATTTTGCTTTGAAAAAACGTCAAAAAATACCCAACTTTGAACGCTAATAACTTTTTTGTCTTTCGTCCTGCGTTAAATCTGACCCCCATTTTGACGGTTTTACGTAAAATTTCCTTTCTTTTGCTGAAAACGGCGTCCTTTTATCTCTTCTTGTTTTCGAAAAGGTTAAACTTTGCACACTTTTTGTCACATACGTGTATCGGCCATATCGCCCTTTTGCGTACCTCGGACCGAAATGCCGTATATGGACGAAAGATAGGCCTTGTGGCGATAAACATTCGTGCCGAACATTGCTTTCCGCTAGCTCGTACGGAAAAGTGAGTTTTTGGGCAAGAGGCAGTTTACCATGCACATTTACCTCGCCTTTTGCTCACCATGCATATTAACCTTGCCTTTTGGCCAAATCCCTGAATATCGCCTCCGCGTTACCAGTTAGCGCTTCCAAGTGTTCGGATCAAAGTTCCAACATGATAAGTACTAGCCAAAACGGTGCTTGCCATGCCGTTAAGGGAATTACACGCGGTGGCGCATTTTGTGCACACTTTTTTTCTCATAGGTGTATCGGCCATATCGCCCTTTTGCGTACCTCGGATCGAAATGCCGTATATGAACGAAAGATAGGCCTTGCGGCGATGAACATTCGTGCTGAACATTGCTTTGAGCTAGCTCGTACGGAAAAGTGAATTTTTTGGAAGAAGGCAGTTTACCATGCATATTTACCTCGCCTTTTGCTCACCATGCATATTAACCTTGCCTTTTGGGCAAATCCCCGAATATCGTCTCCGCGTTACCAGTTAGCTCTTCCAAGTGTTCGGAGCAAAGTTTCAACATGATAAGTACTTGCCAAAACGGTGCTTGCCATGCCGTTAAGGGAATTACACTTGGTGGCGCATTTTGTGCTTAATTTTTGTCACATACGTGTAATGGCCATATTGCCCTTTTGCGTACCTCGGACCGAAATGCCGCATATGGACGAAAGATAGGCCTTGCGGCGATAAACATTCGTGCCGAACATTGCTTTCCGCTAGCTCGTACGGAAAAGTGAGTTTTTGGGCAAGAGGCAGTTTACCATGCATATTTACCTTGCCTTTTGCTCACCATGCATATTAACCTTGCCTTTTGCCCAAACCTCCGAATATCGTCTTCGCGTTACCAGTTAGCGCTTCCAAGTGTCCAAAGCAAAGTTCCATTATGATAATTACTTGCCAAAACAGTGCTTGCCATACCGTTAAGGGAATTACACTTGGTGGCGCATTTTGTGCACACTTTTTGTCACATACGTGTATCGGCCATATCGCCCTGTTGCGTACCTCGGATCGAAATGCCGCATATGGACGAAAGATAGGCCTCGTGGAGATAAACATTCGTGCCGAACATTGCTTTCCGCTAGCTCGTACGGAAAAGTGAGTTTTTGGGCAAGAGGCAGTTTACCATGCATATTTACCTTGCCTTTTGCTCACCATGCATATTAACCTTGCCTTTTGGCCAAATCCCCGAATATCGTCTCCGTGTTACCAGTTAGCGCTTCCAAGTGTTCGGAGCAAAGTTCCAACATGATAAGTACTTGCCAAAACAGTGCTTGCCATGCCGGTCAGGGAATTTCACGCGGTGGCGCATTTTGTGCACACTTTTTGTCACATACGTGTATCGGCCATATCGCCCTTTTGCGTACCTCGGATCGAAATGCCATGTGTGGACGAAAGATAGTCCTTGAGACGATAAACATTCGTGCGGAGCATTGCTTTCCGCTAGCTCGTACGGAAAAGTAAGTTTTTGGGGAAAAGGCAGTTTACCATGCATATTTACCTCGCCTTTTGCTCACCATGCATATTAACCTTGCCTTTTGCCCAAATCCCCGACTATCGACTCCGCGTTACCAGTTAGCGCTTCCAAGTGATCGGATCAAAGTTCCAACATGATAAGTACTTGCCAAAACGGTGCTTGCCATGCCGTTCAGGGAATTTCACGCGGTGGCGCATTTTGTGCACACTTTTTGTCACATACGTGTATCGGCCATATCGCCCTTTTGCGTACCTCGGATCGAAATGCCATGTATGGACAAAAGATAGGCCTCAAGGCGATAAACATTCGTGCGTAACATTGCTTTCCGCTAGCTCGTTCGGAAAAGTGAGTTTTTGGGCAAAAGGCAGTTTACCATGCATATTTACCTCGCCTTTTGCTTACCATGCATATTAACCTTGCCTTTTGCCCAAATCCCCGACTATCGACTCCGCGTTACCAGTTAGCGCTTCCAAGTGTTCTGATCAAAGTTGCTACATGATAAGTACTTGCCAAAACGGTGCTTGCAATGCCGTTTAGGGAATTACACTTGGTGGCGCATTTTGTGCACACTTTTTGTCACATACGTGTATCGGCCATATCGCCCTTTTGCGTACCTCGGATCGAAATGCCATGCCATGTATGGACGAAAGATAGACCTTGTAGCGATTAACATTCGTGTCAAACATTGCTTTCCGCTAGCTCTTACGGAAAAGTGAGTTTTTGGGCAAGAGGCAGTTTACCATGCATATTTACCTCGCCTTTTGCTCACCATGCATATTAACCTTGCCTTTTGGCCAAATCCCCGAATATCGTCTCCGCGTTACTAGTTAGCGCTTGAAAGTGTCCAAAGCAAAGTTTCAACATGATAAGAACTTGCCAAAACGGTGCTTGCCATGCCGTTAAGGGAATTACACTTGGTGGCGCATTTTGTGCACACTTTTTGTCACATACGTGTATCGGCCATATCGCCCTTTTGCGTACCTCGGATCGAAATGCAGTGTATGGGCGAAAGATAGTCCTTGAGACGATAAACATTCGTGCGGAACATTGCTTTCCGCTAGCTCGTACGGAAAAGTGAGTTTTTGTGCAAAAGGCAGTTTACCATGCATATTTACCTTGCCTTTTGCTCACCATGCATATTAACCTTGCCTTTTGGCCAAATCCCCGAATATCGTCTCCGCGTTACCAGTAAGCGCTTTCAAGTGTTCGGATCAAAGTTCCAACATGATAAATACTTGCCAAAAAAGGGCTTGCCATGCCGTTGAGGGAATTTCACGCGGTGGCGCATTTTGTGCACACTTTTTGTCACATACGTGTATCGGCCATATCGCCCTTTTGCGTACCTCGGATCGAAATGCCGTATATGGACGAAAGATAGGCCTCGTGGCAATAAACATTCGTGCGGAACATTGCTTTCCGCTAGCTCGTACGGAATAAAAGAGTTTTTGGGCATACGACAGTTTACCTTCTATATTTACCTCGCCTTTTGCTCACCATGCATATTAACCTTGCCTTTTGCCCAAATCCCCTAATATCGTCTCCGCGTTACCAGTTAGCGCTTCCAAGTGTTCGGATCAAAGTTCCAACATGATAAGTACTTGCCAAAACGGTGCTTGCCATGCCGGTCAGGGAATTACACTTGGTGGCGCATTTTGTGCACACTTTTTGTCACATACGTGTATCGGCCATATCGCCCTTTTGTGTACCTCGGATCGAAATGCCATGAATGGACGCAAAGTCTAGCAAGCACATAAAGTGTAGGAAAGATGGTTTTAAATGTCGGTGGTGCAAAAGGGACCAACGTTGGTGCGCCCGAACATACCCCAACCACCCCTTACCCCCCACATCTTAGCGCCCTGCACCCTGGAACTCACTCCGCGGGATAATTTACCGTAACCATGAACTCAATCCGCGGTACGTCGGTCGGCTAAACGGCTAAGTTGTAGATCGTGACGAGGTGAGACTATTTGCTTATTATTCATTTTTCCCTCCGATCCCTCTTACCCCCCGCAAATCGTCCTACAAAGTGCACTTTGGCCGACTAAGTTCCCAAATTTTGTGGTCATCAACCAATATCTTCGTGTTCTTTCAAGTTAGCTTATTCAAACTTAAGGGTTTGAGTGAGTTTCGGATTTCTCAAATAATAAATGATCTTTGTTTCGATTTCATCAAATTTTCTTTTGCATTTTTTTTATGTTAATAATCAAATGTCATTTTACCAGTATAAACTTCTCACTTTTTAAAATATTGAAGCCTTATTAAAAATTCAACTAAAATAGGGATGAAACGGGGAATTTTGAATGGTGATTATTGAATTAAAAAAGAAATGGTAAAAAAATGGTCTTTTAAAAATAAAGTTTAACACCCAAAGTGCGGCAGTCCACGTTTTCTTATTTTTAAGGAACTCAACGATCAGGTGATGCGGACGTATCGTCTTTAATCAGCTTTACTCCAACATTTCTAAAATCATTTGAAAAAAAAAAACGATTATGAGAATTGCATATGGTATTTTAATCGAATTTGATAATGAAAAAAAAAACAGAAAAAACCTATTTACAAACCTTTTGAGCAACAAAGACTACAAGTCAATTTTCCACTTGGCCTTCAGCTGCACGTATCTTAGATATACCTTTGCTTTCTGCTTTGGCAGCATACTCAAAAATTTTTTAAGGTCGGCGAAGTATTGTTTCTGCATGTCTTTTCTGTTTCTTGCGATGATTTGCTTTGAGGCATTCGAAAGCTTTTTAAATGACTCCCGCAGACTGCTTGCTTTCCCAGTGTAAATGAATCGTGCAAAAAACTCAAGCGATGTTCTGTGAAATACAATTTGGGAATGATTTGGTTTTGCACTTGACGACATATAAAAGTACACGTTGTTGTGGCATTCTTACCTTGGTGGAAGGGTGGGTTCCCGCAGCCTACCGCTGTTTGGAGTTTTTTTTCCTTTAAACGTCGCGCCAGGCCTATTACGAATGAGTTAGTAAAAAGAAGTAGTTTAAAAAAAATATTCATCAGCATCTGGACCAAACAACTTCTCTTACCGTTCCTTGCCACTCCTTTCGTGAATAAGTGTTTCTTTCAAAAGGCGTATGTATTCATTCCTTGCATCATCAGATAGGCTTTCAATATATTGTGGCGCCTCCTGCAGGAAAAGTTCTTGCGCGTTTTTCTTCACTGTTTCAATGACGCTCTTTAGTCGTCTTGACAGCCCCTCGAAGGTTTTTTTGCACTCCATCGGATCACCAAAATAGAGAAACTGGTTATAAAATTGAAGCAAATTGCTGTGGGAAATAGGCAGAAATAGTTTAGTATTGTGTAACGGACCATTTTCGACGCAAAAACGTTTTTTCAAGAAATACCTTGGTGGTGGCTCAAGAAATTGTGATGAGTGTAGCATCTGTGCCGGAGTGGTAACCCTTAAAATATAAAAAAAAAATATGTTTGTCAATCTAAGCAACGAAACATTCAAAACATATTTGCACACCAGCTTGCTAAAGAACGGTTCTATGTTTTTACTGACCGCCTTCATTGTACAAAACATTTCTATCTTTAGCGAACCAATGTTGCTTTGCATGCGAATACACATCGCAATGAAAGCCTCATATTATTTAAATGAAAAACTTACGTTACTGCTTGCCTGTCAGATGATGCAGTTGAATGGACATCGCTGCTGATAGCACACCGCATTGACTGCACGTAGTGTGTCAGCATTTGCTGGTGGCGAGGCTTTTTCTCTGACGGGAGCAAGTCGATGTAGTCAGCCATTTTTGAAACAAACGCTGCTTGTTTTTTGCTGAGCTCGGTTTGCAGCGCTTGTTTTTGTTCGGCAGTCAATTCCTTATACTGCTTAATGGCTGCCTTGCGCCACGCAACCGCCGGAATTGATTTGTTTTTATTGGAAAACTTGTGCATAAAATATTCGCTGAGTTGAAGTGGCACGTATTTTGGCTTCTCAGCATTTTTGTTATCCATTTTATTCGTCGTCGTACTGAAAAAAAAAAAACAAAACAATAAGATTACACAACAAAAAACCATCGTTTTAAATATAAACAGTGATAAGAGCATCTTTCAACGCTGCTCGATATATGCAGGCCAATTCTATATTTTTTCCTGTCCCACATAGACCCTTAACTATGACCTGGGGGGAAATAGGTGGGGCTTGGGTTTGAGCGGGGGTGTAGGGTGTGTTCTGGTGAAACCAGAGTGGTCAATTGCCCGGCACCGAGGCTCAAACCAGTTTTCCCCCCACTTTTATGTTGTTTCCTGCACTTGCTCGAAACTTTCGAGCAGTATCGAGCAGTCGCTGTGCTGGTTGGGCGTGCCGGTCCGGAAAAACCTATGGTGTTAAATGTTTTTTTTTGTCAAAATTCTAGTTTAAAGTAAATTCTTCTGTGGTTTTCACGGCAATATCCTTCACAACACATCATTGAGCACTTGAAAAAAAATTATCAACTTTGCTTGACCACATGTCATGTTTTTAATGTTTTGCAACTAGTGTCACCCGATGTGCCGATTTTGAATAAATATCCGATTCGGCAAATCTTTACCGCTTTGGAAGCGATTTTTACTAAAAATTCACTCACTTTTCTGGAATCACTTGAGTTTTTCACTTTCTTCACTTTTTACGTTTCTCACTTTTAAAGTCGTCCGTACTGCTCGGAGGTTGAAAGCAAAAGAGAATCTACCTCGTGGTCGATTCTGACAGATGTCATTTTTCATGGTGCTTACGACTTAAGGTAGGGTTAGCATAAGATACTTGAACTAGAGGTAAAAACATGATCAAGGTGTCTAGGAACGTCTGGACTATTCGGTTATCAAACCGGCCCTGCTGGCAAATCAAGCACTCGAATCTCGCCCTCCTGTCCACCGGAGTACTCGAATTTTTCGAGCAAAGTCGAGCAAGCACAAATAGTGTAGGGAAGATGGTTTTAAATGTCCGTGATGCACGATTGACCAATGATGGTGTGGCCAAACATACCCCATCCACCCCGTACCCGAACATCTTACCACCCTGCACCCATGACAACTTTGGAAATGGTTCGAAGCACTTTTTATGTAATTCCAACCAAACCAAAACAACTTCCTAGGTGGTTCGAAACACTTTTTACGTAATTCCAACCGCACCAAAACAACTTATTAGGTGATTCGAAGCACTTTCTACGTAATTCCAACCGCACCAAAACAACTTATTAGGTGATTCGAAGCACTTTCTACGTAATTCCAACCACATCAATACAACTTATTAGGTGATTCGAAGCACTTTCTACGTAATTCCAACCGCACCAAAACAACTTATTAGGTGATTCGAAGCACTTTCTACGTAATTCCAACCACACCAAAACAACTTATTAGGTGATTCGAAGCACTTTCTACGTAATTCCAACCGCACCAAAACAACTTATTAGGTGATTCGAAGCACTTTCTACGTAATTCCAACCGCACCAAAACAACTTATTAGGTGATTCGAAGTACTTTTTACGTATTCCCAAACACACCAAAACAACTTTGGAGATGGTTCGAAGCACTTTTTACGTAATTCCAACCACACCAAAACAACTTATTAGGTGATTCGAAGCACTTTCTACGTAATTCCAACCGCACCAAAACAACTTATTAGGTGATTCGAAGCACTTTCTACGTAATTCCAACCACACCAAAACAACTTATTAGGTGATTCGAAGCACTTTCTACGTAATTCCAACCGCACCAAAACAACTTATTAGGTGATTCGAAGCACTTTCTACGTAATTCCAACCACACCAAAACAACTTATTAGGTGATTCGAAGCACTTTCTACGTAATTCCAACCGCACCAAAACAACTTATTAGGTGATTCGAAGCACTTTCTACGTAATTCCAACCACACCAAAACAACTTATTAGGTGATTCGAAGCACTTTCTACGTAATTCCAACCGCACCAAAACAACTTATTAGGTGATTCGAAGCACTTTCTACGTAATTCCAACCACACCAAAACAACTTATTAGGTGATTCGAAGCACTTTCTACGTAATTCCAACCGCACCAAAACAACTTATTAGGTGATTCGAAGCACTTTCTACGTAATTCCAACCACACCAAAACAACTTATTAGGTGATTCGAAGCACTTTCTACGTAATTCCAACCGCACCAAAACAACTTATTAGGTGATTCGAAGCACTTTCTACGTAATTCCAACCGCACCAAAACAACTTCCTAGGTGATTCGAAGCACTTTCTACGTAATTCCAACCGCACCAAAACAACTTATTAGGTGATTCGAAGTACTTTTTACGTATTCCCAAACACACCAAAACAACTTTGGAGATGGTTCGAAGCACTTTTTACGTAATTCCAACCACACTAAAACAACTTTGAAGTTGGTTCGGAGCTTTTTTTAAATTCTCGACCACATCAAAACAACTTCCTAGGTGGTTCGAAGCACTTTTTACGTAATTCCAACCGCACCAAAACAACTTATTAGGTGATTCGAAGCACTTTCTACGTAATTCCAACCGCACCAAAACAACTTATTAGGTGATTCGAAGCACTTTCTACGTAATTCCAACCGCACCAAAACAACTTATTAGGTGATTCGAAGCACTTTCTACGTAATTCCAACCGCACCAAAACAACTTATTAGGTGATTCGAAGCACTTTCTACGTAATTCCAACCGCACCAAAACAACTTATTAGGTGATTCGAAGCACTTTCTACGTAATTCCAACCACACCAAAACAACTTATTAGGTGATTCGAAGCACTTTCTACGTAATTCCAACCGCACCAAAACAACTTATTAGGTGATTCGAAGCACTTTCTACGTAATTCCAACCGCACCAAAACAACTTATTAGGTGATTCGAAGCACTTTCTACGTATTTAAAACAACACCAAAACAACTTTGAAGGTGGTTCGTAGCACTTTTTACGTATTCCCAACCACACTAAAACAACTTTGAAGTTGGTTCGGAGCTTTTTTTAAATTCTCGACCACATCAAAACAACTTCCTAGGTGGTTCGAAGCACTTTTTACGTAATTCCAACCGCACCAAAACAACTTATTAGGTGATTCGAAGCACTTTCTACGTAATTCCAACCGCACCAAAACAACTTATTAGGTGATTCGAAGCACTTTCTACGTAATTCCAACCACACCAAAACAACTTATTAGGTGATTCGAAGCACTTTCTACGTAATTCCAACCGCACCAAAACAACTTATTAGGTGATTCGAAGCACTTTCTACGTAATTCCAACCGCACCAAAACAACTTATTAGGTGATTCGAAGCACTTTCTACGTAATTCCAACCGCACCAAAACAACTTCCTAGGTGATTCGAAGCACTTTCTACGTAATTCCAACCGCACCAAAACAACTTATTAGGTGATTCGAAGCACTTTCTACGTAATTCCAACCGCACCAAAACAACTTATTAGGTGATTCGAAGCACTTTCTACGTAATTCCAACCGCACCAAAACAACTTATTAGGTGATTCGAAGCACTTTCTACGTAATTCCAACCGCACCAAAACAACTTCCTAGGTGATTCGAAGCACTTTCTACGTAATTCCAACCGCACCAAAACAACTTATTAGGTGATTCGAAGCACTTTCTACGTAATTCCAACCGCACCAAAACAACTTATTAGGTGATTCGAAGCACTTTCTACGTAATTCCAACCGCACCAAAACAACTTATTAGGTGATTCGAAGCACTTTCTACTCAATTCCAACCGCACCAAAACAACTTATTAGGTGATTCGAAGCACTTTCTACGTAATTCCAACCGCACCAAAACAACTTATTAGGTGATTCGAAGCACTTTCTACGTAATTCCAACCGCACCAAAACAACTTATTAGGTGATTCGAAGCACTTTCTACGTAATTCCAACCGCACCAAAACAACTTATTAGGTGATTCGAAGCACTTTCTACGTAATTCCAACCGCACCAAAACAACTTCCTAGGTGATTCGAAGCACTTTCTACGTAATTCCAACCGCACCAAAACAACTTATTAGGTGATTCGAAGCACTTTCTACGTAATTCCAACCGCACCAAAACAACTTATTAGGTGATTCGAAGCACTTTCTACGTAATTCCAACCGCACCAAAACAACTTATTAGGTGATTCGAAGCACTTTCTACGTAATTCCAACCGCACCAAAACAACTTCCTAGGTGATTCGAAGCACTTTCTACGTAATTCCAACCGCACCAAAACACCTTCCTAGGTGATTCGAAGCACTTTCTACGTAATTCCAACCGCACCAAAACAACTTATTAGGTGATTCGAAGCACTTTCTACGTAATTCCAACCGCACCAAAACAACTTATTAGGTGATTCGAAGCACTTTCTACGTAATTCCAACCGCACCAAAACAACTTATTAGGTGATTCGAAGCACTTTCTACGTAATTCCAACCGCACCAAAACAACTTATTAGGTG
This sequence comes from Anopheles coustani, assembly GCF_943734705.1. Taxonomy (NCBI): domain Eukaryota; kingdom Metazoa; phylum Arthropoda; class Insecta; order Diptera; family Culicidae; genus Anopheles; species Anopheles coustani. The sequence continues at coordinate 6,937 of NW_026525406.1, read as the reverse complement.
ATTCGAAGCACTTTCTACGTAATTCCAACCACACCAAAACAACTTATTAGGTGATTCGAAGCACTTTCTACGTAATTCCAACCGCACCAAAACAACTTATTAGGTGATTCGAAGCACTTTCTACGTAATTCCAACCGCACCAAAACAACTTATTAGGTGATTCGAAGCACTTTCTACGTAATTCCAACCACACCAAAACAACTTCCTAGGTGATTCGAAGCACTTTCTACGTAATTCCAACCGCACCAAAACAACTTATTAGGTGATTCGAAGCACTTTCTACGTAATTCCAACCGCACCAAAACAACTTCCTAGGTGATTCGAAGCACTTTCTACGTAATTCCAACCGCACCAAAACAACTTATTAGGTGATTCGAAGCACTTTCTACGTAATTCCAACCGCACCAAAACAACTTCCTAGGTGATTCGAAGCACTTTCTACGTAATTCCAACCGCACCAAAACAACTTATTAGGTGATTCGAAGCACTTTCTACGTAATTCCAACCGCACCAAAACAACTTATTAGGTGATTCGAAGCACTTTCTACGTAATTCCAACCGCACCAAAACAACTTATTAGGTGATTCGAAGCACTTTCTACGTAATTCCAACCACACCAAAACAACTTATTAGGTGATTCGAAGCACTTTCTACGTAATTCCAACCGCACCAAAACAACTTATTAGGTGATTCGAAGCACTTTCTACGTAATTCCAACCGCACCAAAACAACTTATTAGGTGATTCGAAGCACTTTCTACGTAATTCCAACCGCACCAAAACAACTTCCTAGGTGATTCGAAGCACTTTCTACGTAATTCCAACCGCACCAAAACAACTTATTAGGTGATTCGAAGCACTTTCTACGTAATTCCAACCACACCAAAACAACTTCCTAGGTGATTCGAAGCACTTTCTACGTAATTCCAACCTCACCAAAACAACTTATTAGGTGATTCGAAGCACTTTCTACGTAATTCCAACCGCACCAAAACAACTTATTAGGTGATTCGAAGCACTTTCTACGTAATTCCAACCGCACCAAAACAACTTCCTAGGTGATTCGAAGCACTTTCTACGTAATTCCAACCGCACCAAAACAACTTATTAGGTGATTCGAAGCACTTTCTACGTAATTCCAACCGCACCAAAACAACTTATTAGGTGATTCGAAGCACTTTCTACGTAATTCCAACCGCACCAAAACAACTTATTAGGTGATTCGAAGCACTTTCTACGTAATTCCAACCGCACCAAAACAACTTATTAGGTGATTCGAAGCACTTTCTACTCAATTCCAACCGCACCAAAACAACTTATTAGGTGATTCGAAGCACTTTCTACGTAATTCCAACCGCACCAAAACAACTTCCTAGGTGATTCGAAGCACTTTCTACGTAATTCCAACCGCACCAAAACACCTTCCTAGGTGATTCGAAGCACTTTCTACGTAATTCCAACCGCACCAAAACAACTTATTAGGTGATTCGAAGCACTTTCTACGTAATTCCAACCGCACCAAAACAACTTCCTAGGTGATTCGAAGCACTTTCTACGTAATTCCAACCGCACCAGAACAACTTATTAGGTGATTCGAAGCACTTTCTACGTAATTCCAACCGCACCAAAACAACTTATTAGGTGATTCGAAGCACTTTCTACTCAATTCCAACCGCACCAAAACAACTTATTAGGTGATTCGAAGCACTTTCTACGTAATTCCAACCGCACCAAAACAACTTATTAGGTGATTCGAATCACTTTCTACGTAATTCCAACCACATCAATACAACTTATTAGGTGATTCGAAGCACTTTCTACGTAATTCCAACCGCACCAGAACAACTTATTAGGTTATTCGAAGCACTTTCTACGTCATTCCAACCGCACCAAAACAACTTCCTAGGTGATTCGAAGCACTTTCTACGTAATTCCAACCGCACCAAAACACCTTCCTAGGTGATTCGAAGCACTTTCTACGTAATTCCAACCGCACCAAAACAACTTATTAGGTGATTCGAAGCACTTTCTACGTAATTCCAACCGCACCAAAACAACTTCCTAGGTGATTCGAAGCACTTTCTACGTAATTCCAACCGCACCAGAACAACTTATTAGGTTATTCGAAGCACTTTCTACGTAATTCCAACCGCACCAAAACAACTTATTAGGTGATTCGAAGCACTTTCTACGTAATTCCAACCGCACCAGAACAACTTATTAGGTGATTCGAAGCACTTTCTACGTAATTCCAACCGCACCAAAACAACTTATTAGGTGATTCGAAGCACTTTCTACGTAATTCCAACCGCACCAAAACAACTTATTAGGTGATTCGAAGCACTTTCTACGTAATTCCAACCGCACCAAAACAACTTATTAGGTGATTCGAAGCACTTTCTACGTAATTCCAACCGCACCAAAACAACTTCCTAGGTGATTCGAAGCACTTTCTACGTAATTCCAACCGCACCAAAACAACTTATTAGGTGATTCGAAGCACTTTCTACGTAATTCCAACCGCACCAAAACAACTTATTAGGTGATTCGAAGCACTTTCTACGTAATTCCAACCGCACCAAAACAACTTCCTAGGTGATTCGAAGCACTTTCTACGTAATTCCAACCGCACCAAAACAACTTCCTAGGTGATTCGAAGCACTTTCTACGTAATTCCAACCGCACCAAAACAACTTATTAGGTGATTCGAAGCACTTTCTACGTAATTCCAACCGCACCAAAACACCTTCCTAGGTGATTCGAAGCACTTTCTACGTAATTCCAACCGCACCAAAACAACTTATTAGGTGATTCGAAGCACTTTCTACGTAATTCCAACCGCACCAAAACAACTTATTAGGTGATTCGAAGCACTTTCTACGTAATTCCAACCACACCAAAACAACTAATTAGGTGATTCGAAGCACTTTCTACGTTATTCCAACCACACCAAAACAACTTATTAGGTGATTAGAAGCACTTTCTACGTAATTCCAACCGCACCAAAACAACTTATTAGGTGATTCGAAGCACTTTCTACGTAATTCCAACCGCACCAAAACAACTTATTAGGTGATTCGAAGCACTTTCTACGTAATTCCAACCGCACCAAAACAACTTCCTAGGTGATTCGAAGCACTTTCTACGTAATTCCAACCGCACCAAAACAACTTATTAGGTGATTCGAAGCACTTTCTACGTAATTCCAACCGCACCAAAACAACTTATTAGGTGATTCGAAGCACTTTCTACGTAATTCCAACCGCACCAAAACAACTTCCTAGGTGATTCGAAGCACTTTCTACGTAATTCCAACCGCACCAAAACAACTTATTAGGTGATTCGAAGTACTTTTTACGTATTCCCAAACACACCAAAACAACTTTGGAGATGGTTCGAAGCACTTTTTACGTAATTCCAACCGCACCAAAACAACTTCCTAGGTGATTCGAAGCACTTTCTACGTAATTCCAACCGCACCAAAACAACTTCCTAGGTGATTCGAAGCACTTTCTACGTAATTCCAACCGCACCAAAACAACTTATTAGGTGATTCGAAGCACTTTCTACGTAATTCCAACCGCACCAAAACAACTTCCTAGGTGATTCGAAGCACTTTCTACGTTATTCCAACCACACCAAAACAACTTATTAGGTGATTAGAAGCACTTTCTACGTAATTCCAACCGCACCAAAACAACTTATTAGGTGATTCGAAGCACTTTCTACGTAATTCCAACCGCACCAAAACAACTTCCTAGGTGATTCGAAGCACTTTCTACGTAATTCCAACCGCACCAAAACAACTTCCTAGGTGATTCGAAGCACTTTCTACGTAATTCCAACCGCACCAAAACAACTTATTAGGTGATTCGAAGCACTTTCTACGTAATTCCAACCACACCAAAACAACTTCCTAGGTGATTCGAAGCACTTTCTACGTAATTCCAACCGCACCAAAACAACTTATTAGGTGATTCGAAGCACTTTCTACGTAATTCCAACCGCACCAAAACAACTTATTAGGTGATTCGAAGCACTTTCTACGTAATTCCAACCACACCAAAACAACTAATTAGGTGATTCGAAGCACTTTCTACGTTATTCCAACCACACCAAAACAACTTATTAGGTGATTAGAAGCACTTTCTACGTAATTCCAACCGCACCAAAACAACTTATTAGGTGATTCGAAGCACTTTCTACGTAATTACAACCGCACCAAAACAACTTATTAGGTGATTCGAAGCACTTTCTACGTAATTCCAACCGCACCAAAACAACTTCCTAGGTGATTCGAAGCACTTTCTACGTAATTCCAACCGCACCAAAACAACTTATTAGGTGATTCGAAGCACTTTCTACGTAATTCCAACCGCACCAAAACAACTTATTAGGTGATTCGAAGCACTTTCTACGTAATTCCAACCGCACCAAAACAACTTCCTAGGTGATTCGAAGCACTTTCTACGTAATTCCAACCGCACCAAAACAACTTATTAGGTGATTCGAAGTACTTTTTACGTATTCCCAAACACACCAAAACAACTTTGGAGATGGTTCGAAGCACTTTTTACGTAATTCCAACCGCACCAAAACAACTTCCTAGGTGATTCGAAGCACTTTCTACGTAATTCCAACCGCACCAAAACAACTTCCTAGGTGATTCGAAGCACTTTCTACGTAATTCCAACCGCACCAAAACAACTTATTAGGTGATTCGAAGCACTTTCTACGTAATTCCAACCGCACCAAAACAACTTCCTAGGTGATTCGAAGCACTTTCTACGTTATTCCAACCACACCAAAACAACTTATTAGGTGATTAGAAGCACTTTCTACGTAATTACAAACCGCACCAAAACAACTTATTAGGTGATTCGAAGCACTTTCTACGTAATTCCAACCGCACCAAAACAACTTATTAGGTGATTCGAAGCACTTTCTACGTAATTCCAACCGCACCAAAACAACTTCCTAGGTGATTCGAAGCACTTTCTACGTAATTCCAACCGCACCAAAACAACTTATTAGGTGATTCGAAGCACTTTCTACGTAATTCCAACCGCACCAAAACAACTTATTAGGTGATTCGAAGCACTTTCTACTCAATTCCAACCGCACCAAAACAACTTATTAGGTGATTCGAAGCACTTTCTACGTAATTCCAACCGCACCAAAACAACTTCCTAGGTGATTCGAAGCACTTTCTACGTAATTCCAACCGCACCAAAACACCTTCCTAGGTGATTCGAAGCACTTTCTACGTAATTCCAACCGCACCAAAACAACTTATTAGGTGATTCGAAGCACTTTCTACGTAATTCCAACCGCACCAAAACAACTTCCTAGGTGATTCGAAGCACTTTCTACGTAATTCCAACCGCACCAGAACAACTTATTAGGTGATTCGAAGCACTTTCTACGTAATTCCAACCGCACCAAAACAACTTATTAGGTGATTCGAAGCACTTTCTACTCAATTCCAACCGCACCAAAACAACTTATTAGGTGATTCGAAGCACTTTCTACGTAATTCCAACCGCACCAAAACAACTTATTAGGTGATTCGAAGCACTTTCTACGTAATTCCAACCGCACCAAAACAACTTATTAGGTGATTCGAAGCACTTTCTACGTAATTCCAACCGCACCAAAACAACTTATTAGGTGATTCGAAGCACTTTCTACGTAATTCCAACCACACCAAAACAACTTCCTAGGTGATTCGAAGCACTTTCTACGTAATTCCAACCGCACCAAAACACCTTCCTAGGTGATTCGAAGCACTTTCTACGTAATTCCAACCACACCAAAACAACTTATTAGGTGATTCGAAGCACTTTCTACGTAATTCCAACCGCACCAAAACAACTTATTAGGTGATTCGAAGCACTTTCTACGTAATTCCAACCGCACCAGAACAACTTATTAGGTGATTCGAAGCACTTTCTACGTAATTCCAACCGCACCAAAACAACTTATTAGGTGATTCGAAGCACTTTCTACGTAATTCCAACCACATCAATACAACTTATTAGGTGATTCGAAGCACTTTCTACGTAATTCCAACCGCACCAAAACAACTTATTAGGTGATTCGAAGCACTTTCTACGTAATTCCAACCGCACCAAAACAACTTATTAGGTGATTCGAAGCACTTTCTACGTAATTCCAACCGCACCAAAACAACTTATTAGGTGATTCGAAGCACTTTCTACGTAATTCCAACCGCACCAAAACAACTTCCTAGGTGATTCGAAGCACTTTCTACGTAATTCCAACCGCACCAAAACAACTTATTAGGTGATTCGAAGCACTTTCTACGTAATTCCAACCACACCAAAACAACTTATTAGGTGATTCGAAGCACTTTCTACGTAATTCCAACCGCACCAAAACAACTTCCTAGGTGATTCGAAGCACTTTCTACGTAATTCCAACCGCACCAAAACAACTTCCTAGGTGATTCGAAGCACTTTCTACGTAATTCCAACCGCACCAAAACAACTTATTAGGTGATTCGAAGCACTTTCTACGTAATTCCAACCGCACCAAAACAACTTCCTAGGTGATTCGAAGCACTTTCTACGTAATTCCAACCGCACCAAAACAACTTATTAGGTGATTCGAAGCACTTTCTACGTAATTCCAACCGCACCAAAACAACTTATTAGGTGATTCGAAGCACTTTCTACGTAATTCCAACCACACCAAAACAACTAATTAGGTGATTCGAAGCACTTTCTACGTTATTCCAACCACACCAAAACAACTTATTAGGTGATTAGAAGCACTTTCTACGTAATTCCAACCGCACCAAAACAACTTATTAGGTGATTCGAAGCACTTTCTACGTAATTCCAACCACACCAAAACAACTTATTAGGTGATTCGAAGCACTTTCTACGTAATTCCAACCGCACCAAAACAACTTC